>NW_021620848.1:2346607-2459107 GCF_004785775.1 Grammomys surdaster | reverse complement strand
ATCACTAATCTGAAGAAATCCCTCGTTTTGCTGTCTGAAGAGACCTCCTAAAATCGCAAAGATCCTTATTGGACTTGGTTTACTCTATTACAATAGAAAAGGCTGTGTACAGCTCTGGACTGTGTACAACTCTTAAAGCAGAATGTTGCCTTTACATAGACAAGACAAGGAGGGTTAAAGAGAGCATGATATAGGTAGTGAAGGCCCTAAGAAAAATCAGAGAGAGAAAGAGACAGATGAAGGCTGGTACAAGAATTGGTTTTCAGCCTCTCCAAGGTTGTCAACCCTATTTCCTCCCATCTTAGGACCATTATTTGGGTTCTTTTTGCTTATTTCTGCTGGTCCCTGGCTCTCAAATAGGCAGACTAACTCTGTGATACAACAGGTAAATAATTTGGTAGCAAAACCTACTCAGATACATTATCATAAGTTAGCTATGGAGGACCACAAGACTCAAGATGAGGTTGTTACTTTATACAGGGTGTTTCCAAAACCCATCTCTACCCAACCTAAAAGGGGGGACTTCTGCCCCTAGACCAAGCAGAGAGGGTCCACCCAGAACTCCCTCTGTCAGGCGATCTGAATTCTTGCTTAGGCTGCAAGGCTAAGCACTGCAAGGGAATATAAATAAAAGATAAAAATATCTCTCTGGGTTCCCTGAGGGATAAGCCTGACTGCATAGGGGTTGATGCCAAAAGTATCCTTTCTCCAGGAAAAAGAAATTGGGACGGGTATGGCCCTCATGCCTCACTGGACAATGACAGGGGGACTGGAGCCATTACAAGGTCCCCTTCAAATACTGGAGGTCTGGCCTCTATCCCAGCCTTCGCAAGTTTAGAATTGCCACAGCCTTTCTATACTTAGAGAAGGGAGGAGATGTCAGGGGCAGCCCTGCTTACACACTGAAGGCCTAAAATCAGCCATAGGCCTAAAATCAGCAATAGGCCTGTCATACATGTATACTAATACCAAGTCTTGGGTCTCAGTGGAAAAACATTGAAACAGATGGCTATAAGCTAATGTAAACAGGCAGCTTTTGTGGAAATTTACAAGCCTGAGTAGTCATAGACCTTGTAAATAGGTAGCCTGGGCAGACAATACCAACTTAGATAAGGACAAGCAAGTCATAGGCAGAGTCATAGTGAGTTGTCCCCTGAACCTTCACCCAGCCGATACCCGGTTCTGATGATATCTGTATTCCTCCTGATCACCCACACTCCAGTGTCATTCCCTTCCCCACATCCTGCCTTTCTGTGTTTATAACCCCTGTGTGAATGAATTACAATTTGAGAAAAAATAAATTATAAAAACCAAAAAAACAAGATGCTCTGTATTAATTTGAAAGGCTTTAGCATCTGGTTAGATAATACCTGGTGTGGAAGACACACAAAATATCATCCAAGATGAATATTTTAAGATACCAACAAAGCTAAACACAATCAAACCATCTCTCTTTTGAAATCAAGAGAATTATAATTACATAACTAATAATGTTTAGACTAGGACACTGTTGGCTATTCACACTGAACTATAAAAGTTGCAGTGGGTTCTGTTGAAATTGTAAAGCTTAGCCAAACATTGTCCTGCCATTGAGAATCTTGGTGGATTAGAAGATGCTCAGAGCTTAATACTTAGTCCCCTATACTTTGTGTTTTCATAATGTATATAATTCTGTAAAGAAAAGAAGGAGGATGTAATAGCATTGAATAACATAGTAAAACAAAGCATAGCAAAGGAAGCTGACTGGTTTCTACTAAACACTCTTTCTCTGATAAAAGATTCCTGGCTCAAGGAGTCTAGCTATCTGTGGCCAGAAATATACACAGATGTATTAGTGTTCTTGAATTATCACAGAACTGTACCCCCAGATCACAAAACACTGAAAGCAATGTGTTCTGTTTGCATGTACACCAAAACAAAAATCTTAAAATAGTATAATTTTCTGTGAAGTTTGTAAAGGATTTGCCCTTTTCAGATCGGTTTCAATAAAATTTCTGGTTGGCAATTCAAAAAAAAAAAAGATCATTTCCATGATCAAGTAGGTTTCATCCCAGGGATACAAGGATTGCTCAATATATGAAAATCCATCAGTGTAATCCACTATATAAACAAACTCAAAGGAAAAAAAACCCTACATGATCATCTTATTAGATGTTGAAAAAGCATTTGACAAAGTACAACATTGCTTCATGTTAAAAATCTTAGAAAGATAAGGAATTCAAGGCCCATACCTAAACATAGTAAAAGCAATATACATCAAACTAAATAGAGAGAAACTTGAAGCAATCCCAGTAAAATCAGGACTAGACAAGGCTGCCCACTCTCTCACTACCTATTCAATATAATACTCAAATTTCTAGCCAGAGCAGTTAGACAACAAAAGGAGGTCAAAGGGATACTAATTGGGAAGGAAAAATTCAAGATGTCACCATTTAAAGATGATATTATAGTATACCTGAGTGACCCCAAAAGTTCCACCAGAGTACTGCTACAGCTGATTAACAACTTCTGCAAAGTGGCTGGTATAAAATTAACTCAAACAAATCAGTAGCCTTCCTCTACTTAAAGGATAAGCAGACTGAAAAAGAAATTAGGGAAACTACACACCTCAAAATAGTCACAAATAATATAAAATATCTTGGTGTGACTCTAACCAAGAAAGTGAAAGATCTGTATAAGAACTTCAAGTCTCTGAAGAAAGAAATTGAAGAACACCCCAGAAGATGGAAAAATCTCCCATGCTCATGAATTGGTAGGATTAACATAGTAAAAACGGCCATCTTACCAAAAGCAATCTACAGATTCAATGCAATCCCCATCAACATTCCCACTCAATTCTTCACAGAGATAGAAAAAGCAATTCTCAAATTCATCTGCCATAGCAAAAAACCCAGGACAGTGAAAATTATTCTCAACAAAGTGAAAACTATTCTCAACAATAAGAGAACTTCGAGGGGAACATGATCATCCTTGACCTCAAGCTGTACTACAGAGCAATAGTGTATTGGTACAGACACAGACAGGTTGATCAGTGGAATAGAATTGAAGACCCATAATTAAACCCACACACCTATGGTTACCTGATCCTTGACCAAACCATCCAGTGGAAGAAATACAGCATATTCAACAAATGGTGCTGGTTCAAGTGGTTGTCTGCATGTAGAAAAATCCAAATTGATCCATTCTCATCTCTTTGTACAAAGCTCAAGTCCAAGTGGATCAAGGACCTCCACCTAAAACCAGATACACTGAATCTAACAGCAGAGAATGTAGGAAAGAGCCTTGAATACAACAGCACATGGAAAAATTTCCTGAATAGAACACCAATGGCTCAGGCTCTAAGATAAATAGACAAAATTGAAAAGCTTCTGTTTGTCAAAGAACACTGTCAACAGAACAAAATGGCTTCCACACATTGGGAAAAGATCTTTACCAACTCTACATCCTATAGAGGGCTAATATCCAATATATAAAAGGGATTCAAGAAGTTAACCCCCAGAGAACCAAATAACCCTATTAAAAATGGAGTACAGAGCTATATATAGAATTCTCAATTAAGGAATCTGGAATGGCTGAGAAGCACTTTAAAAAATGTTCAACATCCTTAGTCATCAGGCAAATGCAAATTAAAATGACCTTGAGATTCCACCACACACCAGTCAGAATGGCTAAGATCAAAAACTCAGGACACCAGATGCTGGTAAGGATGTGTAGAAAGAAGAACATTCCTCCATTTTTGGTAGGATTGCAAGCTGGTACACCACTCTGAAAATCAATTTGGCAGTTTCTTGGAAAATTGAAAATAGTTCTACCTAGGGACTCAGCTATACCTCTTTTGGGCATATGCCCAACAGATGTTCCATCATACAACAAGGATACATGCTCTACTATGTCCAGAGCAGCCTTATTTATAATAACCAGAAGCTGGAAAGAACCAAGATGTCCTTCAACAGAGGAATGGATATAGAAAATGGAGTAGTACTTAGCTATTAAAAACAATGACTTCATGAAATTTGCAGGCAAATAGATGGAGCTAGAAAATATCATCCTGACTGAGGTGACCTAGTCATAAAAGAACACACATGGTATGTACTCACTAATTAAGTGGATATTAGGCAAAAAGTTCATGATACAACTCACAGACCATATGAAGCTTAAGAAGAAGGAAGACCAAAGTGTGGATGCTTCAGTTCTACTTAGAAGGGCAGGGGGACAAAATAATCATGGGGAGTAGAAGACAAAGAGACTTGGGAGTGAGAGAGGAGGGGAAGGGATAAAGGGGGGCAGGATCAGGTGTGGGAAGAGATCGGGGAGAAGTACAGAAGTTCAGGAAATTGAAAGGAGGTATGTAGCAGAGGAGGATGGGAAACCAGGGGTAGCCACTAGGAATTCTTGGGTGCCAGGGAAGCAAGAGGTTCCCAGGGCCCAACGGGGATGATATTAGCCAAAACATCCAACAAAGGAGAGATAGAACCTGTAGAGACCATATCCAGTGGTTAGGCACAGCCCCTGATTGAGGGACGGGGCTACCTACCTATCTCAAAAATATTAACTCAGAATTGCTCCTGTCTAAAGGAAATGCAGCTGCATTTGTAACAGAGGATTGCCTTGTCTGGCATAAATAGGATGGGAGACCTTTGGTCCTGTGGAGGCTCGATGCCCCAATGTAGGGGAATGCTATGGCTCTTAGGCAGAAGTGGATGGATGTGTCGGGGAACACCCTCTTTGAGGCAAAGGGGAAAAGGGATGGAATGGAGGGTTGAGGAGGGGAGACCGGGAAGGGGGATAACATTGAAATGCAAATAAATAAAATAACCAATACATTAAAAAAAAACTTAAAAGAAAAATGACTGGATTTTTCTGAGTCCATTGGGAATTGGCATTGATTCCTGAAACTGGTCTGGAAGCAAGTTTCTGGATATATTATCAGGAGGCAGGGACCAATAACAGCAGGTCATTTCAGCATTCTGGCAAATGAATCTTGTCAGACTTGTACATTCTGCAATATATGAATCCTATAACAAAAATTTTAGTACTTTTAAGATATTTGTATGGATTGTGCAAGTGCACAGATTAGGTAAGGATGAAGTTTGACTCCTTGTTAAGCTCTTTCTTATGAGTTAATTTGATCACTAACCAGTCATGGTAAATCGTTCATAGAATGTAAAGGATGGCATGATGAATCTTAAGGATTTCACAACCAACAAGATTTATGTCAGATTTTAGCTGAAGTTTTGACTAGGGACATTTTTATGTCTAAGTCAGTTAAAGAGCTGTTCCCATATGGAGGAATCAGCAAATCATATTGCCTGTCCTGTTTGATTTTCTGGAAGTCTTTTTTTTTCTGTCGTCAGCCAAGATTTTTAGGGGTCTTCCCCTATCATATCTTAGCCACATCACTTTGGAAGGGGTCCAAAGCCTTTTTTTTTCCTTTCCTATTAACACAAATAGAGACTCTCTCTCCCAAAATTGCATGTCCTTGGTCCAGCAACTGAAAATCATCAAAAGTATAGATTGGTTTAATTTAGCAGCCTTCTTTGTCTTCCAGCCTGCTCTATTTTGACTTCTCTAATAGAGGAGTTTTAGTACCATAACCATAACCATGAAACTTATAGCCATCCAGACACATTTTGACAATTAAAACAATTCAAAGCAATCTAAACAATTGTTATCATGTATTGAGACAGTGCTCCTTCACTATCCCCTGCCTTGCACTTACACAGTTAATTTTTAAAAGTGAGATCAAGGCCTACATTTATTTATTCATCTATGCATACTTAAATTCTCCCTTCTATGAAAGTTAGTTTCTCTGTGGATATATAAGTTAATATCTCTGTGGATATATATATATATATATATGTATATATATATATATATATATATATGGATATTCTCCTCTTTCTATTTATATAACTTGAACTAACATCCTTTTCTATGTATTTAACTTCAATTAAATGTCCTTCTACTTACTGTATAAGCCTATTTCAAGACTATTAATTTGTCATAGCAGGCTAAGGATTCCCAGAATTCCCATAGAGCCCACATTGAAAGAATCCAGATTTCTGCCCTGGCATAGACATTTTCAAATTTCCTTTAAAGCATATTTCTCCTTTTTATCCTTAAAAACAATTAAAATCAATTTTCTTTCATCTCTATCTTTTATTTATCCGATTGTAGGAGGCAACTTATTTACCAATCAGAACCAACTAGGGGCAGGGACCCTCAGTGTCTTACATGCAAGATTATCTTGCAATTTGGGAAACCCAATTAACATAATAAAAGCATTAAATCAAATCCACAACACTGTGCCTCCTTGTATTGTCAGAAGCTACACCTACAAATTCTCACTAACATGACTGCCTAAACATGAGCTGACCCTTGAAGGCAACAACAGAAGACATTGCTAACATGGATAAGGGGAAAGACTATAAACCTCCAACTGTATGCAAAGAATGACAGACAACTAAGAAATTCTTTGAGCAGGAGGAATAGTTTACCCTAGGGAATAATACACCAAATGGTCTGTCTTGAAAACCTATAAGTAACACTACACAGATTTACTTAACATTTCTTAACATTCCATAGAGCAGATGGTTATATTTAGGAAAATACATATGTATGGTGTGTGTGTGTGTTTACATATATCTTATAATACATTAATATATAATAATATATTAATATACTATATCAATATATTATATATATTTCCCCCTTTTCTTGCTTAATCCAAACCCTCCCATTTTCCCTTTCTTATTTTCTTTCAAATTCATAGCATTCTTTTCCCAAGTAATTGTGTTGTAACATCACCTCTGGCTTTTACAGTCTTTCTGTCTCTTCTTTCACAGAATTCCCTATGCCTTGAACAGGGAGACTTGATAGATGCACTCTGTTTAGGATCAAGTGTTCCAACGTCTTTCATTCTCTGCATAATGTCTGGCTGTTGATCTCTGTATTTTGTTCCCATGTCCTTCAGGCTAGTTCTGGCTGTTTAATGGCAGTTAGAATGTTCTGATGGTTACAGGTCCTCACAGGCAGGGTCTGGCCACTCATTGAATAGCTTACAGAATGTATCAGTGGAAACTTTGGGACTTGTATTAGAACATTACTTTTCTATAAACATTTAAAGTGAGGCCCACAGTCAATGGGTAAACATGATTGTCACATAAGACCTATCTTTGATCCTCAGAATCCACATAAATGTTGGAGGAGAGATTCTATAAAGTTGTTCTCTGACCAGTGCATTGCCATTCTCTTTCTCTCTCTCTATCCCTTCTCTCTCTCTATCCCTTCCCCCCTCCCTCTCTCTCCATGTTTATTTTGGCCATGGTTTTAATCACATCAATAAGAAAGGAAACTAAAACAACCATCAATAGGAGTTTGACTCTAAGATATATACTTCTACCTCTGGAGTGAGGTGAGAGACAACCAATGGAAATATCAGTAGCCTGTAATGTATAGTGAGTCTCATTGACAGCACTGACTAACAACACAGTAATGACTTTTCACGCCTGGCATTGGGGTTTTTGTTGAATGTTCATTGCTGTTGTGGGACGGAAGCATTGTTAGCTCAGGTGGGGAAATTTCATTTTAACTATTAATGCAAATACACTGACTTATATGTATTATACATGCTGTTATGTAAACAGTTAGTAGTATGATTTCTTGCAACTTTTTAAGGCATCCTTACAATTATTTTTTCTCCACTCTTCTTATGTGTTTATCTCCCTTCTGCCCCTTTTGTTGGAATCCTTCCCTCTGTTTTAATTTCAAAACACTTTTATCTTGTTATTTTCCTCTTTACTGTTCTACCACATACTATGGGACAACAGTTTTTTTGTTTTCCTGGCTTCTGTATTTCTCCAGGATATGTACTCACCTCTGAAAATTTTGGGTTAAGAAAGAGAACATGGAATGCTTGTCCTTTGGGGTCAAGATAATACCACTTGGTATATTTTTTAGTTCCATCAATTTGTCAGCAAAATTTATGATTTCATTTTTTTTCAGCTAGATAGTATTCAGTCCATTGTAGCTATGTATTTCATTTTATTATGCATTAGTTAGTTGTAGGACACTTACATTGTTTCCATTTTCTAGCTATTGTGAATAGAGCAATAATGAACATAGCCGAGAAATTATCTGTAGAGTAGGATGTCAAGTACTTCAGGCATATGCCAAAGAGTGGCATAGCTGGATCATATGGTAGAGTTATTTGCAGCTTTATAAAGATTCACCCCAATGATTTCTTTTTTTATTCAATATTTTATTTATTTACATTTCAGATATTATCCCCTTTCCCCATTTCCCCCTCCCCATTAATCCCCTATCCCATTCCTCTTCCTCCTTTTTTGCTTTTATACCTTTTAATTATAAGGTCAGTTCTATGTTGAGGAACTAGCAATACAATAGATGCAAATAGTCAAGGAACAAGGAAGACAATAAACCCAGATAGTCAAAGAATACACAGGACAGTAAACAGAGTCCCATGATCACTCCTGTGATCACTAATTCTAAGGGCTTATCAGGATGACTTAAATATCTGAGCCTACTTCCCTGTCTTAGCCCGAAGTCATTCTCATGCCTGAAACCTACTTATTTGTTCTAGCTTAAGTTTTAGATTCCCGCTTGAAATTACTTCTTTGTTCTAGTCTAGGATTTAGATTCCTGCCTGAAGTTACTTCTTTGTTCTAGCCTAATGTCAGATTCCTGCCTGCAATCTATTCCTTGTCCTTGGCCTATGTCAGATTCCTTCCAAGCAGCCCATTTCCTTGTCCTTGGCCTATGTCAAATTCCTGCCAGGCAGCTCCCAAAGCACTCCACATCTCCTCCTTTTTTATTGCATAAACAAGACTGAGCCTATCTTAGATTGTTCTGACAAGAATGCCTTCCTTACCCATGATTGAATATGCATTATCAGAAGCAATGCACTTATGTCTTAGGTTGGTAAGGCTCTGTGCAGAATCTCACCCCAATGATTTCTATAATGGCTCTACTAGTTTGCAATCCCATGGATCTTGAATGAAGATTCCCCTTTTCCACATTTTCTCCAGCCTTTGTTGTTAATTATCTTTTAATCTTTGCCATTCTGGCCTAGGTAAGATGAAATCTCAAATGTTGTTTTGTCTTTTATTTCCCTATTGATTAGGACTGATGAACCCTTTTAAAAAATACTTATTACCCTTTTTATTTTTTGTTGAGAACTTTCTGTTTATATCCAAGATCCTATTGTTGAATGGGTCATTTCTTTTTGATTCTTTATATCTGAGTTTTTAAAAATATATTTTAGATATTAATCCATTTCAACTATTAATCCTCTGTCAGTTAGATATCAGGAAAAATTGTTTCTCACCTTGTCACTTTTGCTTCACAGGTTGATTTCTCTTTTCTAGCTGTACAGAAGTGTTTTAATTTCCCACTTGTCAGTTACTGAGCTTAATGCTTTGACAAATAGAGTACTAGGCAGAAAGTCCTTTCATACATCTTTGTTATGTAGGGTAGGCTTAAGTTTCTTTCTAGCAATTTTAATATTTCTGGTTTCATGTCTAGGTTTTTGATACATTTGTATTAGTTTTCTGTAAAGTGATATAAATGTGTCTAATATCCTTCTGTATGTGGAAATCTGGTTTTCTCAGTAACATTTGGTAAAGATGCTTTCTTTTTTCCAACATATATTTTTGGTATCTTTTTCTATTTCTAAATGATTGAAGATATGTGTACTCATGTTTGGGTTTTCAATTATGTTCCACTGGCCTACATCTCTGTTTTAATACTAGTATCATGTTGAGTTTATGACTGTGACTCTGTAGTATATCATGAGAACTGGAATGGCTATTGCTCCAGTATTGTTCTTTTTTCCCCCCCTTAAGGTGGTTTTGGTCCCCTTGAGACTTCAATTATTTCATGTGAATTTACGTTAATTTTTCTATTCCTGTGATGAATGAGTTGAATATTTTGATTGAGGTAGCATTGATTTGTGAATGGCTCTTGTTTAAACAGTCATTTAAAAATATTAATTCTATCAACCCATGGGCACATTTTCTAGTGCATTTCTCTAATTTTTTTTCAGACACAAAGTATTCTTTCTAAAGATCTCCTACCTTGTCAGTTAGGTTTGTTCCTAGATATTTTACTTTATTTGAAGGTATTTTGAATGAAAATATGTCCATGATCTCTTTTTTTCTGTATTTATTGGTGGTGATCTGTGTAAGTCTATTCTGTATTCTAAAATATTGCTGAGTCTATCATGTTTAGACTTTTTATCATCAAATGTTTCATATCTGTTATGGAAAATATTATGTTATCAGTATATAGGGATAGCCTGGCTTTACCTTTTCCCATTTTTATTTTTTTAATTTCCTTCTCTTGCCTTCTTACTCCAGACAGTGCTTTTTGTTCAGTAATAAAAAGAGGCAAGGATAGTAGACAACCCTTTCTCAATGTGATTGCTTCATGTTGTTCTCCATCTTAGGTTAAAGGTGACTATGGGTTTCTCACAGCTTTTATTATATTGAGATATGTTTCTTCTAGTCTTATACTCTCTAGAACTACAGTCACAAAGTCATGATGAAGTTTGTTAAAGATATTTTCTGTATCTTTTCAGATGATTGTGTGATTTTTGTCTTCAAGTCCATTTAATATATATATATATATACATACATATATGTATATATATATATATATATATATATATATATATATATATATATATATTATTGGCATGCTTATGATAACCATCCCTGAATCCCAGGGATAAACCCAACTTGGTAATGGTGGAAAATCTTTTTGATATATGTCTGTACTCACTTTGCAAGTATTTTGAGCATTTTAAAAATCTATATTCATCAAAGCTTTCTGCCTGTCGCTTTCTAATTTTTATGTCTTTACCTGGTTTTAGAGTGATAATATCTTCATAGAAGGAGTTTGGGATCTCTCTTTTTTGTTTATTTTTAAAAACAGTTTTAAAAGATTGGCTGTAGATGTTTCTTAAAAGTACAATGCAATTCTTCTGTAAATCTATTTGGCTTTGTACCTTTTTTTCAGTTGGAAGGTTTTTTTTTTTTTAACTATTTCAATCCTCACATTTGTCAACACAGGTTGCTCATTTACTGTGGGTATAATATTGATAGTTCAGCTGTATCTGTAAATTCATCAATTTCCTTTTAGGTTTTTTAACTTAATTGCGTAGTGATTTTAAAGTATTTTCTTATAATATTCTGCATTTTTGGTGTCTTTTATAATGTTTACATGTTCATTTATTATTCTGTTAATATGAATTCCCTCTTTTTTCTTTAGGTTAGTTAGGCCAATATTTGCCAATATTATTAATTTTCTAATAAATAAGTAAACTTTTAGGTTCATTAATTATTTGTAGAATTTTCTTTGTTTCTAATTTATCAGTTCCACTTTGATTTTTATTTCTTGCCACTGACTGTTTTTGTATTTGGTTTGTTTTTGTGAGTGACAAGGCCTTAGGTTAGTTACAAGTTTGAGAGTTTGTCTTCTTTGTTTGGATATTACAATGTGATAAAGTAGTTCACAAGTGAAATGAAAAGTGGTCTGTGGGTAAACTAAAGCTTTCAACAAGTTTTCTGTATGCAGTCATTGAGACATGAGACTGCTCTTCATACTTTGCTGTCTATGCAGATGTTTTCTTGCTTCTACTCAGCTATTATGTATTATTGCTTACTGTGCTTCATGTACTTTGCCAGGTATCATTTATCAACTATACAAATCCAAAATGTGTACTGATATATTATGTACTATATAAAGAGAGGCAGAGAAAAACCGAAATCAAGAGAGTAAATATACATGTTATAAAAAATATCACTGTTTAAAAGAAAGTAATAAAACTTGGTATGAGAGGTATGGGTAGTACTTAAATGAGAGAAGTCAAAGAATGCCTTGCTGGGGAGCTAATACCTAGACCACAAACTGGTTCCATAGAGTAAAAAGAGTTATATAAACAATTAAAGAAGAGTAGTCTACACTTGATATTAACAAAAATGCAGAGAACCAATAAGGAAGAGTGCTCTAGGTACAAAAAGATAATTAAATAAAGCAGCAAGAAAAGAGACACTGCTACTATTATGTTAAAAAATAATGTCAAGGTCGGTAGAAATGGGACAGAATAAATGGAGATAAGTGTCACATGCTGTTTAAACAAGCAAAGGTAGAGTACATTGTGCTAAGAGAGTTAGAATCTAATAAGTATAATAAGAAGTCATGACAGTGGGAGAGCTGGCCCAAACACTTGCCAATTCTAGCATTCTAGAAAGTAGGTCCTGTACCTCACCAGGGCAGCACAATAGAGCTGGTAAAAATCTGGGTGAATAAGCCTGGAGGGTGTGATAACAGGAGAGCTGACCCTGCCTCTTTTCAAGTGTTGGGTCAGCTAGCCAGGCATTGCTGGAGAGCTTGCCTTGGTGGTTCAGGTATAGGAGAGTTGACATGCTGACCAAGCAATGTACCACCCAAGTCCAGATAAAGGGGTTTGAGGTAGCCCACCTCAACATCTACTTTACCTATAAACTGCTGGAGTACTTGAAAGGGCTGGTCCCCCAAATCTAAATTTAGGATTTCCATGACACAAGGATGTTTAACAACAAGATATGTGAGAGGAATCCTGGTAAGGATCCAGTATTGATCCTTACCAATGATCAATGGTGGTGTACCAGAAGCCAGAGACCTAAAACCAGAGCAATGAAACACTGCAATGAACATTTGCAAGTAAAGACGTATAAACAAAAGGTTATACTCTGGGATATACCGTGATGCACTGCAGATTCCACAAAAATGTTTTTATGTTTTGGTTTGTTCTTTCTTTTTCTTTTTCTTTTTCTTTTGGGGAGGCTGCAAGGGGAGAGGGTGGATACAAAAGGATGGGAAAGATGAGTGGGATTAGGTTGCATGATATGAAACTTAGAATCAATAAAAAAATTTAAAGATATCACAAAGCATTGAAAGAATAACAGGAATATTATCTGATTTACATTTTAGCAGAATTTTCAGGCTGCTGTGTGAACAATAGACTATACATGAGGAAAAATGGAATAAGGAGATTATTTTCTATAAAAAGCTATTACAGGATCCTCTCCAAAAGATGAAAGTGGCTTCAAGCAAAATGAAAATGTAGGAAAAATAAGTTGTATTTCCCCCACCACATGCTTAGCATTGTGTGTGTGTGTGTGTGTGTGTGTGTGTATCTGTTTTTGTTTCTCAAGGTAGAGTTCTTTGTGTAACCCTGGCTGTCTTGGAACTCACTCTGTAGACCAGGCTGTCCTTGAACTCTGAGATGTGCTGAGCTCTGCCTCCTGAGTACTGTAATTAAAGGCATATGCCACCACTGCTTTGCTTTAATATTCTTTAATGTGATTTGTTGTTTCCTATGACATCCAAGAAGTCATTATATACCTTGTTTTGAAAATATCGTGGTTTGAGGTGCATAATAGCTACACAAGTCATATAAACGCTACTATTTATAGGACGTTGAATAAGACATGAATTGAAATCAAGTGAGAGTAGGCAAATAGAAATCTATGATTATACACATAGCATTCTTGTTATTGATAATCACATCTAATGAGGCATTTATAGATGTTGTACTATTGTACGTTGCACATTGTATAGTGTTGTAGCATTGATTAACTGAGCAAAAAAAAAGTGTGACCCCTTTTGCTATAAAAATAGTTGAGAAAGTTCTACATGAATTTCCATTTTTATATATTTTTTTCTTTTTTTTAATTTCTTTTTTTAACTTTTTTTTTTAACATGAAATGCTTTTTTTAAGCATGTTTTACAAGGGGAGGGGGTAAGAGGGGCCAGGTGGTGGAAAAGTACAAAATCTTCTTGGTCTGTGCCTTGAAACATGTCATGGTCTATACGGTACACTGCCTTGAATTATGATCTACCTGCTGTTCTTCAGAAGATATGGTACACTGCTTGAGTTATGGTCTCCCTGCTATTCTTAAGAAGATATGGTACTCTGCTTTGAGTCTATCTGCAGTTGCTAAGCAGGATCTTGCAGTTGCCAAGCTTCAGAGGACATTGTGCAGGTGGGGAAAGGTAGGGGGTGAGGGTAAGGGCGAGGGTCCTGGCTTCTGGCATCTCCCCCTTCTCTGTTTAGTTAGAGAAGGCATCTTATGATCAATCCCAACTATGTGAATTTTGAATTTGGATGTCTAATTATGGGGGGTCTTAGACAAGTTCACAACCCCAAAACACTGATGTGAGATGAGTCACATTGATGGTCGAAGGCTTTAGGCTGTCGACGATGGGCAACGTCAAGGGACTCCGATGTGGGTGAAAGGAGGGTGAGAGCCCTGTCTTAGGCCATGTAGGCTGCACCCACTCCCAGCACCACGCACTCCTTTTCGGCTGCATTGGGTGGGCCCCTGGGAAGTGGACCTACAATAATCCCGTCATTGGACTAACTCACAGCCATCCTAGTCTCTTGTAAATGTTCAAGTTACCAACCATTTGTCAGCTTGGAATGTAATATTGTCATAAAGGAAGGCTCCCCAATGTTAGCGGCCATATCAAGGGTGGCCTTGGTTTAGAAAAAAGCCAATTTTTGTTGTGGTGATCAAGAGGCCAAGCTCTCTAGCAAGAGAAATGAGGGCAAAGCCAGGCATACCAGGAACCCTTCTGGAGGGTGTGGAAGTCTAGGGGTCGACCATAGGGGAAGGCAGGGGAGCTGGCAGCTGTGTCAGTCTCCTGCGGAGTCACTTCTGGATCCTCTTCAATTTTCAGCTGATGGTAATGAACTTCAACTGCCTTCTTGATGGCAGCATCAACCTGGCTCCATGGATGACAGGTCGCGGGCGACGATCTCTGTCTCGCTCAATCTTGATGTCGTGCGCACATCCTCTCAATGAGGGTCCGTCCGGAGGGGTCCGTGCCTCGAGCCCCACGTCTGGGTGCCACTTGACCTGACCGGCGGGTCCTAGTTATTCGTGGGGGCGAGGAGGACTGCAACCTGCTATTCTTCAGAAGATATGGTACACTGCTTGAGTTATGGTCTCCCTGCTATTCTTCAGATGATATGGTACACTGCTTTGAGTCTATCTGCAGTTGCCAAGCAGGATCTTGCAGTTGCCAAGCTTCAGGGGACCTTGTTGATTTTCTCAAAGAACCAGCTCCCGGTTTTATTGATTCTTTGGATAGTTCTTTTTGTTTCAATTTGGTTGATTTCAGCCCTGAGTTTAATTATTTCCTGCCTTCTACTCCTCTTGGGTGTATTAGCTTCTTTTTGTTCTAGGTCTTTCAGGTGCTCTGTCAAGCTGTTAGTGTATGCTCCCTCCAGTTTCTTTTTGTAGGCACTTAGAGCTATGAATTTTTTCCTCTTAGCACTACTTTCATTGTATCCCATAGATTTTGGTATGATGTGTCATCATTTTCATTAAATTCTAAAAAGTTTTTAATTTCTTTCTTTATTTCTTCCCTTACCTGATTATCAAGGAGTAGGGTGTTGTTCAGTTTCCATGTGAATGTGGGCTTTCCATTCTCTTTGTCATTTTTGAAGACCAGCCTTAGACCATGGTGATCTGATAGGATGCAGGGAATTATTTCAATTTTCTTATATCTGTTGAGGCCTGTCTTGTGCCCAATTATATGGTCTATTTTGGAGAAGGTACCAAGAGGTGCTGAGAAAAAGGTATATTCTTTTGCTTTAGGATGAAATGTTCTATAGATATCTGTTAAGTCCATTTGGTTCATAACTTCTGTTAGTTTTACTGTATCTCTATTTAGTTTCTGTTTCCATGATTTATCCATTGCTGAGAGTGGGGTGTTGAAGTCTCCCACTATTATTATGTGAGGTGCAATGTGTGTTTTGAACTTTAGTAAAGTTTCTTTTATGAAAGTCGACGCTCTTTTATTTGGCGCACAGATATTCAGAATTGAGAGTTCATGTTGGTTGACTTTTCCTTTGACAAGTATGAAATGCCCTTCCTTATCCTTTTTGATAGTTTTAAGTTGAAAGTCGATTTTATTAGATATTAGAATGGCTACTCCCGCTTGTTTCTTAGGACCATTTGCTTGAAAAATTGTTTTCCAACCTTTTACTCTAAGGTAGTGTCTGTCTTTGTCACTGAGGTGGGTTTCCTGTAAGCAGCAAAAAGCTGGGCCCTGTTTGCATATCCAGTCCATTAGCCTATGCCTTTTTATTGGGGAATTGAGTCCATTGATGTTAAGAGATATTAAGGAGAGGGTGTTGTTGCTTCCTGTCATTTTTGCTAATAGTGGAGACATCGTTTGTGTGGTTATCTTCTTTTGGGTTTGATGGAAAAGGACTATTTTCTTGCTCTTTCTAGGGTATGATTTCCCTCCTTGTATTGGAGCTTTCCTGCTATTATCCTTTGTAAAGCTGGATTTGTGGGAAGATACTGTGTAAATTCAGTTTTGTCATGGAATATCTTAGTTTCTCCGTCTATGGTAATTGAGAGTTTTGCTGGGCAAAGTAGCTTGGGCTGGCATTTATGTTCTCTTAGGGTTTGTATGATATTTGTCCAGGATCTTCTGGCTTTTATAGTATCTGGTGAGAAGTCAGGTGTAATTCTGATAGGTTTGCCTTTACATGTTATTTGGCCTTTTTCCCTTACTGCTTTTAAAATTCTTTCTTTGTTTTGTGCATTTTGTGTCTTGATTATTATGTGACGGGAGGTATTTCTTTTTTGATCTAGTCTGTTTGGCGTTCTGTAGGCTTCTTGTGTGATTATGGGCATCTCATTCCTTAGGTTAGGGAAGTTTTCCTCAATAATTTTGTTGAAGATATTTACTGGCCCTTTAAGTTGGGAATCTTCACTCTCATCTATACCTATTATCCTTAGGTTTGGTCTTCTCATTGCGTCCTGGATTTCCTGGATATTTTGAGATAACAACTTTTTGCATTTTGCATTTTCTTTGATAGTTGTGTCAATATTTTCTATGGTATCTTCTGCACCTGAGATTCTTTCTTCTACCTCTTGTATTCTGTTGGTGATGCTTGTGTTTATGACTCCTGATTTCTTTCTTAGGTTTTCTATCTCCAAGATAGTTTCCCTTTGTGATTTCTTTATTGTTTCCACTTCCATTTTTATGTCCTGGATGGTTTTGTTCAATTCCTTCATCTGTTTGTTTGTGTTTTCTTGTAATTCTTTAAAGGATTTTTGTGTTTCTTTAAGGACTTCATCCTGTTTTCCTGTGTTCTCCTCAAGTTTTTTGATAGTGTTATTTACTTTCTTCTTGTAGTCCTCTAGCATCATCATTAGAAGTGCTTTTAGATCTGGTTCTTGTTTTCCTGGTGATATGGGGAGTTTAGGACTTTCTAATGTGGGAGAACTAGGTTCTGATAATGGCAAGTACCTTGGGTTGCTGGTGCTTGTGTTCTTGTGCTTGCCTTTCACCATCTGGATCACCTTTGTGCTATCAGTGCTGTCTCTGACTGGGGCCTGTCTTTCCTATTATCTAGGTTGTGTCAGAACTGTTTGGGATGGGTTTTGCTGCTTGAGTTAGAGCTGAGGCCCAAGATGTGCTCGGTGCTCAGGTGGAAACCGGAAGGGGCTGGGGCTCTGGGTCAGGAGCAGATTCCTGGGTCCCAGTGAGTCCCAGTGGGTCCCAGTTGGTCCCAGTTGCTCCCTGATTGGGGGCGAGCACTGCAACCTCCTAGCCTAAGAAACTGCTTGAGCTAGCTAGAGCCACCGAGAGCCCAGCTACCTCTAGGATCTGTGAGATTGGGTGCAGAGCTGACTCCCAGCATCTGCTCTGGCACAGACCGGAAGGAACCCACGCTCCGGGCCTGGAGTGAACTCCTGGGTCCCAGTGGGTCCTACCCACTCCCTGTTTGGGGGCAAGCACTGCCACCTCCTAGCCCAAGACCCTGCTTGGCACAGAGGTCCTGCGAGCCCCGCTTCCTCTGGATTCTGTGAGATTGGGTGTAGAGCTGCCTCCCGGGATCCGCAAGTGGTCGGGCCCAGACCGGATGGAGCCTGCTCCGGTCCAGGAGCAAATTCCTGGGTCCCGGTGGGTCCCGGTTGCTCCCTGTTTGGGGTGAGTGCTGGTTTTTTCTTACCTGGGATGCTGCGTGAGTTCAAGCTCCTGGGAGTCCCTGTTTCTCTCGGTTTTCTGGGGTTGGGTACGGAGCTGCCGCCTGTGACCTGCTCTATGCTTAGGCCCAAACCGGAAGTCCCCCATATAATTTTTTAATATATTTTATGTATTTTATATTATTTTTCTTCTTTCAAACAATATATCCCAATAGCTGCCTCCCTTCCCTCCTATCCTTTCAAACCTCCCACTTCCAATCTCCTCCAGGTCTAGTGCTCTTGAATTTCCCTTCAGAAACGAGCAGGCCTCCCAGTGATAATCAACCAAATATAGCATAGCAAGATGCTATAAGACTAGGAATATTTAGATTCCTGCCTGAAATTACTTCTTTGTCCTAGCCTAATGTCAGGTTCCTCCCTGAAGCCCATTTTCTTGTCCTTGGACAATGTCAGATTCCTTCCAAGCAGCCCATTTCCTTGTCTTTGGCCCATGTCAAATTCTTGCCAAGCAACCCAAAAGCTCTCTGCCTTTCCCCCTTTTTTATTTCATAAAGAAGACTGAGCCTGTCTTAGGTCATTCTGACAAGAATGCCTTCCTTACCCATGGTTGAATATGCATTATCAAAAGCAATGCACTTATGTCTTAGGTTGGTAAGGCTTTTTTCAGAATCTTACCCATCCTTGGCTTGCCAGCCTGTTAAATTAATAACTCTGTCTGGGAGTCCATTTTCAGTTTCAAGCCATGTACTTTGGCTGCCAACATGTTGATGTTGTTAAAGATAAGCTTTAACATGATGGGCAGAAATAAAAGTATTCCCAGGACAAAATGGGCTAGCATGATCAAGCTATCTATGCCACTCTTGAAGCTTGACCAAAATAGAAATACAGGCCATGGGTAAGTTTTTCAACAGTATCTGCCACAACAACACTAAGCAGAGCAGAGCTGTACTCTTTAAATTGATAAGCTCTCTATGCAAGGTTAAAACTTCCAGAGCAGTGTTAGAATTATGCCAAATACCCTGCAAATATCTTTAAACTTTTTCCTAATTATGACTGCCCCTGTAAACTTTAGAACTAACATGAATCTAATGGTATATGACACTCGAGATGGCTCCTTACTCTTAAACTCTGAACCAACAAAGAAGTAATGTCAGGCAGGAATCTATATTTTAGACTAGAACAAGGAAGTAGGCTTCTGACATGAATATGACTTTGGGCTAGGACAGGGAAATTGGCTCCGATATTTTGATTATCCTGATAAGCCCTTAGAAACAGTGATCACTGGAGTGTTCATGGAATTTTGTTTATTGCCTAGCTTGTTTTTTGACTATTTGTGTTTATTATCTTGCTTGTTCCTTGACTATTTGCATCTAGTGTATTGCTAGGCCCTCAACCTAGAACTGACCTTAATACTTGTATGCAATTAAAATAGTATAAAACCAAAAAGGAGGAGGGAAGATGGGATAGGGGTTTTCTAGGGAGGGGAAATGAGGAAAGGGGGTTACATCTCAAATGTAAATAAATAAAATAGCCAATAAAAAAAAAAGAAAAAAAAACTAGGAATATACTGTCATATCAAGACAGGACAAGAAAAACCAGG
Organism: Grammomys surdaster; assembly: GCF_004785775.1. Taxonomy (NCBI): domain Eukaryota; kingdom Metazoa; phylum Chordata; class Mammalia; order Rodentia; family Muridae; genus Grammomys; species Grammomys surdaster. Next base: position 2,439,490 of record NW_021620848.1, on the reverse strand, counting down.
AAGAGGAAACTCCCACTCCTACTTTTAGTAGTTCAACAAAAACCCCAAGCTAAGGAACCACAGCATGCATGCAGATGGGCTGGTATAGACTCTTGCAACCTTCTTGGTTGCTGCTTCAGACTGGGCAAGCCCATATAACCTCTGCTTATTCGATTCTGTGGGTTGTGTTCTCCTGATGTCCTCAACCCTTCTGCCTCCTGTAATCCTTCCCAGCCCCCTTCTGTGGAGTTCCGTGAGCTCCACCTAATGTTTGTCTCTGGGTCTCTGTATCTGATTCTATTAGTTATTGGAGGAAGCCTCTTTGATGAAAATTGACCTAGGCACTCATCCCATGAGTATAGCAGAATACAATTGGGAATAGTATCATTGACTTTTGATGTTGCTGTTGTTGTTAGTCATATTTGGTTCTGCCTTTAGGTCACTGAGCCATCTAGCTTCTGGATCCTGGCAAACCTAGGCAGTGTCACTAATAGGCTTCCTCTCATGCTTTAGGCCTCAGGTTAGATCAGTCACTAGTTTGACACTCTCATAAGCTCTGAGCCATCATTACCCTAGTACATCTTGCAGACAGGGCAGATTGTAGGTCATAGATTTTTGTGGCTAGTTTGGTGTCCCTGTCACACCATTTAGACCTTAGCCTGAATACAGAAGACATGGTTTAGGCTCTGTATCCTCTATTATGAGGAATATCCAGTAAGGTCAACCTCACTAGGTTTCCATAGTGCACTAGGTTTCCATATTGTTCCCCTAAGTACCCTCCTATTTCAGTTGTCTCTCTCTGTACTCTTTCATTCATCCCTCCATCCAGCACCTGATCCCCCCTGTTCCCACCCCTACATCTACCCACAAAAATTTACTCACATCTATACAGAGTGATATATAGCTGGATCTTGAGGTAGATCAAGTCCCCAGTTTTCTAAGGAGCCACCATAATGATTTCCATAATAACTGTACAAATTTACATTCCCATTAGCAATGGAGGAGTATTACCCTTGTTCCACATCCTTGCCAGCACAAGTTATCATTTGTGTTGTTGATACTAGCCATTTTATCAGGTGTTGAAATGAATTCTTAAAGTAGTTTTGACTTTCATTTCCCTGATGGCTAAGGATGTTGAACATTCTAAAATTTATTTTATTAATTATTTTAATTATTTACATTTCAAAGATTGTCCCCCTTCCCAGGCTCCATCCATGAATACCCCCCAACTCCATTCCGTATCCCCTTTGCCTCTAAGAGGGTGTTTCCCCACCCATTCATCCACACCCACCTTACTCCTCTAGCATCCCCCTTCCCTGGAGCATTAAGCCTTCCTAGAATTAGGTACATCCTCTTCCACTGAGGCTGACAAGTATTTCTCAGCCATTTCAGATTCCTCTAATGAGAATTCTGTTTATGTCTGTACCTCAAGTTTTAACCGAATTGTTTGATTTCTGGATTATTGAGCCCTTTATGAACTTTAGATATTACCTCTGTATCTAGATAGCTCTATTTAGACATGATGTTGGTGAAAATCTTTTCTGATTCTGTAGGCTGCCTTTTGTTTTATTGATGGCATCCTTTCACTTATAGGAGCTATTCAGTTTCATGAGGTCCCATTCATTAATAATTTATTGTCAATATTAGTATCAACATTACCAGCATTCTGTTTATGAAATTGTCTATGGTGGCAACGCATTGAAAGCTATTTCCTACTTTCCTTTCTAAGAGGTTCTGTGTTTCTAGAATTATAATGAGGCCCTGATCCACTTGAACTTGAGTTTTGTGCAGAATGATAAATATTGATCAATTTGTATTCTTTTACTTCCAGTTAGACAATCACCATTTGTTGAAGAGGGTTTTTAATGCTTTTCTTGTTCTTTAAGAAAATTACTCATTTCCTCTGATTTTTTCTACTTTTTTTGAACTTTTCCTAGGTTTTTTAAAGGGGTGTATTCACTTCTTCATTAATGACCTTCATTATCTTGTTTTCAGATCTTTTTCTTGTACTTCTAGTTATGTTGGTATATTTAGGGCTTCCTGAAGTATGATAACTGGGCATTGGTAGTGACATATATTTTCTTAGATGTTGTTGACTATATGCTTATGCTGGTTTACACATTTGGGTTTGTGCTAATTATATGTCTAGGTGCTGATTTCTTAGATTGTCATTGTTATTTTTTTCGTTTTTGTTTCTGCTAATCTTCTTGCATATGTAATCTGTGGTTGAGTATATAGTTTCCACCAAAGCTGGGTTCTGAATTACTGGTAGCACTCAAATTCTCTTGCCAAGCAGTGGGATTTCTGTCTGAGTTGGGGGCAGGAGTTGTGGTAGGTTACTTGGTTTTTGAATCAGCAGGAAGTCTCTGTGTGGGTTTAGAGGCAAGAGGTTTAGTGACCTTTATGGTCTCTGATCCTTCTGAGTTTGAGACTAAGATATGTTGATAAGTAGGTAAGGGAAAACTGGGGACAGGGTGAATGGCCTATCTGGTCTTCTAGTTGTTATGGCCTGTGGTTGAGTAAGGGGTGTCTGCTTAAGAGAGCAGAAAATTGGGTGTTTGTGGGTAGCATGCCTTTCTGATTTTCTGGCAGGTGAGGGCTGTGGTTGGGCAGGGATTTTTGCTAGTTGGGAACCTGTTCTTCTGGGAGACAGGCTTGTAGTTGAGCAAGGGTATTTTCTGAAGGAAGCCTAAAGAGTGGGGAAGGAGCATTGTCCAGGGAATACTTGGTCTAGTAGGTATGGCCTCTGATAGGATAGAGGGTATCTTTCTAATGGAGCACCAATGCTGGGAGTATGCCTTACTTTTCAACTGCCCTGTAGAACATTTGTTGAAATGTTGCCTTGAGATGCTTGAACACTGTTAACTCAGTACTAATCTGGTATCCAAAACATGAGCAAAACATGTAGTGATGGGGTCTTGTCTGAGTTCATCTAATTTCGTGATAAATAATTTCTCCAGGAACAGGTGATTAGTGGGAACAGATATAACAGAAACAGTAAGGATATATAAAAGATTCAGAGGTCTCAAGAATAAGAATAACATCACAAAGAAACAGGAATATTTGCTGTAAGACATTTAGGCCTAACTTGACATTTATAGAAAGTAAAACATGTTCCTATATCACAGATTAAGGTATTCATTTAGTTCTTCACAGAACTTAAATTTTGGGGCATAATATTCTCCTTTTATTTTTATTTCTCTGATTTCTACCATAAAGAAAGCATTGCTATTTGTAATCGTTACATAATTAATGGTTTCTGTTTTTGATTAGTGTGTTGGTCTATGAACTTTATTTAAAAATATTCATACCATAAAAAGGTGAAATCTCCAGCTATAGTTAGTTGTAGTGATTGCTTTGAGAAATGAGGAAGCTGAGGCAAACTTTGAGGGTGCTTGCTAACCCTTAAATGCTGTTGGTTCCATGCTGAGAACAGAGCAGCATTAGTTAATCCCTAAGGAGAATCTCGGCTAAGAATGGAGTAACAAACACAAGCTCATTGCAATTTTCTATTTTATCTTTTATCTCAGATACTCCCTCACAAAACTTCTGATCAAAGAGTGTCTTTGAACATTTCTTCACACAAAAAAGAAAGTAGCAGTTGCTTTCTTGTAGGTGTTGCAGTTCTTTATTATAGGTGTAGGAGGATTATTTGTGATTTATTTTCATTCTCTTATTCTAGTGACAAATGTTTGTGAGTTTCATATTTTCAAAAACTGTCAAAACTGTGAGTTTTGAAAATTATGCAGCTATTTGTTGTGCAGTATTTTTTAAGTGCTATTAGATATTTCTCAGTTATATATGTTTCTCTTGATCTCATAAAAAAGTAGAGAGGTGTGATGAGAACACACCCAATTAAAGGCATCAAAAAATGTATTATGGTGACAAGAAATACTAGAAAATATACAATACACAAACAAAACCTGCTGATAGGAATGAAAGAAATAGAAGACAGTGTTTTTGCTATATGCTTGGCCTTTGTTTTGTCTTTACAATTGATTAGACATCACTTTACAAAAAAATTAAAGAAAAATCAGCTTTTGCTATGCAATACAGGAAGTTGATGGTTGGAAGTAAAAATAACAGCTGTTCTACCCCCTTTTCATTTTGATAACTCCTTGTCTTTTGTTTCCTCCCTGAGATAGGGTTTTTCTGGTGTAGTCCTAGTCCAGGCTTGTCTCAAACTGATTCACCTGCCTCTGCCTTCCAAGTTCTGGGACTAAATGTGTGGACCACCACCACCAACTGGCTCTTTCTCACAACTCTTAGTTACTGAAAAGTCAAAGTGTAGATAATCGTGTTTTCACTTTTTTTTTAAACAAGAGATTATTAAATATATAGAATTTGTGGCTCACTCCTTATTTACTACCTAAAGGTTTTGGGTGAGACAAAAAAGATTTGCCTTGTAAATCTCTCTACATGATTCATTTTAAGCGTGCTAAGTTTTGAGAGGCCCTGTCAAAGCTATATGGATGAATGCAAGGTCTTCATGTCTCAGAACTTCTCAGCTTGCTGTAGGTCCACATGTGTAAGATTCTAAGCAGTTTATTTGGAATTCTGAGACTTTCAGCTAATTTTTTTTAACGTGTTCACTGAAAGTTTTCTAATCCATGTCTATGTTTTCTTTTCTTCATATAGGTCTGTTAAATTAGAATGTAGGCATTATGTACATAAAATTTGTTTTCTTCTTTTTTAATCATGACACAAACATGCATTCAGTTTTATTCACAAAACAGCCTGGTCTTCTAAAACAATAAAAACTGCATGTTCTTCAAAGCTGGTCACTGGCAGAGGGCCTCTTGGGCACCCACTCCTACCAGCAGGGGACCATGCAGAGAAGCCCTTTCTTTTGCTGCTGTGAGCAGGGCTGAAAAAAGGCGGGCTTATTTTCTCTAGGGGAAGTAGCCAGGGTCAGAAATACTGAGATGTGCGCTCCCCAGATCTCAGTGGATCAACGAATGAAGAGAATTTTCATCTCTCCAAAATCTGTCACTGTTGGAGTGGGGAATCCCAGTCAGGGGACGATGGGTGCAACATGGTCAGGTCTGGGTCAGAAACTCCCAGTCGCAGTGGGCTCTGGCTGCTCTGCACATGTGGATGGATACAGAGGGGCTTCTACATGGTGCCATCTACATTTCCTTTATAAATGTGAGTAGATTCTCCAGGCAAACTATGCACTATTTCATGTTTGGAAAGAATCAAAGGAAGTTTAAATGAGAGTGGAGTTAAAACTGTTAAATTACAGTAGTGCTTATTAGTAACTAGATTGCAAAAGGTTACAGAAAATCTACATTCTCTACAAAAAAAACAGCATCTCCTGCACAGACAACATTGACACAGGAAGGAGACTAATTGTCCATTCTTTGCCCAGGAAGTTTGGCACTTTATGAATTCATCTTTACCTCTCTTGTTGATGTTCTTCTGAAAAAGCATTTAAATTTTTTTCTTTTCTTTTTTTACTAGGGACGTGGAGTTCCTAAAACAACACACACACACACACACACACACACACACACACACACACACGCATAGGTATATGAATCTGTGAGAGAATATTTTTAGTTCTAAAGATGAGTACATCCGTTTGTCTTTGCCCGAATCCCTTGCGGGAGACTATGCGGGCAGTGACATTGAAGGAGGAGAGGGCAGCTTTGGGTTCCGGGCTGTCATTGAAATCACTGAAACCTGGGAAGGAAGCATTACCTTCTGGCAGGACAGGAGACAAAAACAAGGAGAGAGTTCAGTCAGGGTCCCTGTGGGCCTGGTGCAAGATGCTCCCCATGACCAGCTCAGTGATGGAGGAATGGGCATGGAGAGTGAATGGGAAGTTACCTCGAAGAGTTTCTGTCATCTTGGCCAGCACTGGTTAGCCAAAGAAGTAACCATGACTCGCTGGGCTACCCAAAGGCCCAGAGTACCCAGAAGCCTCCTGAGCTATAGTCCATAGTATACCTGGGGCCACAGCTGCCTTTTGGAGAATATGAGCACTGCTGTGTGCATGTGGCGGGGAAGCAGCCAAATCTACGATGAGGATGCCTACAGGGCGGGTGTCCACACCGGAGTGGGTGCCTGGGTGTGCTGGTAGGTAAGCAAGACACAAGAGAGGCTGCAGTCAGAAAGGTGGCCAAAAGGCTGTCGCTAGGATGCCTTTCCAACCATTAAGGAGTCAAGCCTACTTGCAAGAAGAGTGAAGACTAGTGGACAGGGATGGCAAATTGCAAAGCTGCTTTTGAACTCAGCTAGTTTACCCCATCTGGGACACTAGACAGGCTCTGCTACAAACGGGTAGACAGATCCCTGCAGGTATATCAAGCTCACAGTTATGAATGAGCTGCCTCTTCCCACGTACAAGCAGGGCAGTCAGCACTGGGACTGCTCTATCTTGGGGAGCTTTGGGTGGAGGTGGGAGTGGATTGGGGTTGGAAGTTTAACAACACATGACTCTTCTCAAGGTCACAGGGTCCACAGACAAAACCTCTCAGATGGGACTAGGGACAGAACCAGTCTTAGGTTGTAGACTAGATGCTTTAAGACATGTCTACAAACTTGGTACCTAAGTGGAAATATCTGACACAGGCTCTAGGAGGGGCATCAGAGTCCCAGAGCCTCACTGGGAACGCCAGACCCCTATCTGCAAACCATGGCTTGCTGGCATCTCAGGATGTGGCTCTGACTTTTAGGGCAGTGTGAACAGGTATCTTGCAGCCAGACCTCCAGGCCCTAGGGGCTGGGTATCCTCCACACTTGGAGACAGGACTCAGGGGTAGGTATGGACCGCCAGACAGATGGGAGAGCCTGCACACCTCCCTCTACAGTTGTTACCTCCAGAGCAGCGAAAGACTTCCTTTTGAGTTCTTCACACTTTCTGAATTAGCAAATCTGACGGCCAGTCTTTCAGTTCCTACAACTGCAGCACTGCTAGCAGTTGATGGGCTGCCGGCAGGGCGCACACGCAGCGTTTCTACTTCTTGCGTGAGCTGATGGCAGAAGCCAGTTCTTCCTACATGAGGTACTCCGCTAGGCCAGCCATGTGCAGCGCACTCTGAGCCAGGAACACACCAGCTGGGGTCATGATGAAGAGGCCTGGATTGATAGGGAAAGCACCCAGGTAGGGGAAGTCGGACTGGCCGTTGAGGGCTTCGGTGCGGGTCACAGCCTCGATGTCAGGCAGGCCAGCACCGGCCTCGCTCATCAGTGGCAGGTGTTCCTGCACCACGCGCTTTAGCATCTCTGTGGACTGTGCGAACTGCTGCAGCCTCAGCTGTCCCTCGGCTGCCAGCTCTGTGGCCCACTCTGCTTTGCTCAGCAGGCTGGCCACAGCATCACTTTTGTGCTTTGAGGTAGGGTTGCTTTTGTCTACTGCCATGGCCACAGCCAGGTCATGACCATTGGCCAAGAGGGAGGCTGCAGCTGCGACTGTCAGCAGTTCCCTCCCCCCGTCCCCCCCCACCCCCACCATCATGCTTCTGGTCCCACCACTGCTGTCAAAGGAAGAGTAGTGGGAGAGTGGGCGGGAGCAACGCAGGCTCTTGTTGAGGTGTTCATCGGTGATACCACTCTATCGCTCAGGGGTCGGGGCATCGTCTGCCACTGAGGCTGTCTAGAAGCAGTCACTGCCCGTACTTTTGTCTATTCCTCCTGCCTTTTGGCCACTGCCGCTGCTGCTATTGGTGTTACTGCTGCTTCTATTGCCATTGGCATCCTGGGAGCCACCGCCGAACCGCGAGTTGTCTGAACCGCTCTTGTTTTATTTTTTAATGTTTATCTTATTCAAACTAGATCCTATGTATCATTTTTGGGATCTACATTGATATGCATACTGTATTTGATAGCTTTCTGACTGTGTTCAGCTATAATATAGCCAAGGAAAAATTAAATTTTATTGTCATCTCTTCTGGCTTATTCTTGACCCATACAATATATCTAATCAATCTGTAGGAGAAGCAATCTGTTGCAATTTCTATTTTCTAAAACAATTCAACTTAAGTCAGAAGGAAGGATGAAAAAATAAGCCAGCTGTACTCTAATACAAGTTCAAGGAACCTTTAGTTTTATGGCTTTAGTAACTGAGTTTTAGAGCTACTCAAATAATCTCTTAACTTTTAAGGAATCAAACTTTTTGGGTGTTGAGAATGGCTGACATCTTCTTTCCAGACATATTATATTTTGATCGTATAATTCTCCATCAATGTAGTTTGTTCCTAGAAACTTTCTTAGTACATAATGGAATAGCAAGGGACACACGACTTCACTTGTAAATGACCCTAATTCCAAGAGATGCATTTAAGATATCAATATGTATAATCTTACTTTTATATTGCAGGGAGTTTTCCTTTGAGCATTTGCAGACAGTGTTTGAGAGCAGAAAGGTGTGTTAGAAATCATTGGTATCCATCCCATACTTTAAAAACAATATGATAATATTTTACACTAATTTCATGTCTATTTATTAGGTGAGTTTTAGTAGCAAAACAACATTTTAAGACTTTTCTAGAAGCTATTGTGGTTAATGAAAGCATCAAACACCTCAGTCTTCCTTTTTTTTCCTTTGTGGTTTTCAAGTTTAAAAAATACTCCACATAACCACTACACATTTGCTCTACAGAGTCAATTAGGGAAATTAAACATGTCTTAAGTCTTCCTAAAATGGCTCATATAAATACAAAACTAGCTATTTCATTTAAAAAAAAATCAGAGGGTTTATATTGGAATTGACTTTAGTACTTTAAAATTCATCATGTCATTTCCAAATATGCTGTTACACCTTAGTGAGTCGCTATGAGGCACTACTGCTCACTTAATAGCATATACGATATAGTTTGAGAATGCTGCTGTCATTATGCATAGCAGCCAATACTGCTTAAGACGGCCCCCTTCCTGGAGTCTTAATGTTCCCAAAAGTAATCACAAAGGTACTACTGTTATGTAAACACCTGCCTATCAACATGAAAGCTTACCACATCTGGCCTGTCTTCAAGAAGTATAGGGTGACCAGTCAACCATAGGCCAATTTCAGACTGTTTACCATAGGAAGAAAAGTCACAAATGCAATTAGCTAGCTATCTCTTGAATTGTTGTTACCTGCACATGGTTAATAGCTATTTTCTGAGGTTAGAACATAGTGTGTCCTTTGGGGCAATGCATGATTTTTACTGGTAATAAAAAATGGAAGGTGTGAATATTTCAGAGAAGTATTAAAATCTCTACTAGAGTGAATTTCTTACAGTAAATAATCTTACTTTTAATGTTTACATTTGAAATTTTATTCACTATAATGGTGATTTGGTGAGCATTATATGGACCGTGGTGAAGAGTAGAGATAACAGAATAATTGATGCATTAGGGTTCTCCAGAGTAGCATAACTTATAGAATGGATATATATATATCAGTTACAAGTTGCAGTCTAGGTAATGACTGGTTATGAATAGAAAGTCCAAGTATCCAGTAGTTTCTTGATTGACAAGGCTGGATGTCTTAGCTGGTCTTCAGTATATGTTGGAATACTGAAGAGAAGACCCTAATGACAGTGGAGTAATAGACTTGGTCGCAAGGTGATATGAAGCAGACAAAGAGCAAAAAGCAAAAGCTTCCTTCTTCCATGGTCTTATATAGACTTCCAGATGAAGATGTGGCCCAGGATAGTAGTAGTTTTCCCAACTCACATAATCCAGATTAATGGGAGGTTTTTTTTCCCAACTCAATTAAAGGCATGTCTTATATTATCAATTAGAAATAGATTTTTCTATTCCAAATTAAACAAAAATTTCTCACAGTTATTCCCCCAGATGTAGTCAAGTTAATAATCAAGAATAACCAATCTACACTTTGTCACCTTGAACATAATCATATCTCCTTATTTTGTAATTAAATTCCTAATGAAAATAATAACAATCAGGTCTTAATATCTAAATATAATATACCTATCCCACATAAAATCACAAATAAATTATAAATTTAACATAGATGACAATGTCTCTTGAGGGACATTCTTAGCATCACAAACTTAAATATGATAATTATTGATATTCTCTTAACATGATAAAGAAAGGCAGAAAACAAAACACAAATATCTGTGTTGAGGTCTGCCCCCTAGCATAGTTGTAATTATTTTGTTCTATGCCTGTCAGCTCTTTCATATTGTTGCTGAAATATGCCTTCTAGTCATTGATGAAGAAAAATAACTTTATTTAGAGCACGGTCATGGTGACCATATACCATGTTATGTTCAGTATAAGGTCTTATGAAATTTTCAACCATAAGCTTCACTTAGGACCCATCAGGTTAAGGTCAATAGGAATTGTTATGTCTAAAATGGCTTGAATCAGGGCTGACCACTGGGCAGCACTTTACACCTCTATAAGAGATCATTGTAGTTTTTGTTTCATTTATTTTTAGTCTTTATAAGCTAGCTCTGAGAAATGTCTAGCACACAGCTTTCAGCTGTTGCTCTGGTGATCAATTTTTAGGTGTATGTTCAATAAACCATCCCTGTCTGACTGAGATCAGTGTTTGTGTGGTTTATGGTGTGACTCCTGAACCCCAACAGTTGGTTCATTGGACAAGAAGTCTCCTACCCTCGAGCACCAACTAGCCATTGGCAATAAATTTCACCAAGCCTGCTGGGGCCACTATGAGGAGGTAAGAACTTTCTTGTGCCTGTGTAGATCTTTTATCTGATTAGGTATTGATTTTTCTTGGTTTGGTCTTGTTTCTGGTACATTTTGATGACTCAAGTGAAGGCTAGATGCAGAATGTTTTTTTTGTTTCTTTTCTGGAAGACGGGAGACAGGCTTATTATCCTCTTGGCTAGGAGCTTAGAGTACAGTCTACCACTTTGGACTTGGATTTGGCCAGGACTCTCATCCAAGAACCCAACATGTATCACTATCTTTGAGACTGATTTTGTCTGTGTTTATCTTCTACTTTTTTTTTTTAATTTCTCTTCTGTATCTAAGGTTTAACTCCTTTGGGATATCTGTGTCCCTTTGTGTGGGAAAAAACTCCGGGGGAGGAGGAGGTGCCCTGAGCCCACTCAACAGCAACCCACAGAGGGGCAGGCAAGGAGTCCCAGGACTTTCCCTGCCGGAGGTTTCCACATACACAAGAAAGTCCAAGGTTCCAGAGGCTCGAAGCTTGTCACAGCAGGCCCCAGAGGACACGTGGACTGGGTTTCCAAAGAGTAGTTCATGGTGTGATAGTTGGATCTGGATGTGCATGCGCCCCCCCTCCTTGCCAGGGGGAGCTCGCTTAAATAGGGAGTGGAAAAGAGGAGGGACTGGGAAGAAACAACTTAATTAGCTATCCCCCCTGGCCTTTAGATCTCATGAATATGGAAATATGTTAGTCATACCCTCTACCTGGATGTTAGCAAACCTCTCTGGGAGAAGTTACTCTGAGCCAAATGTGTCTGCAAGATGTAGGCTAATGGGGATGTATGTAGGCCGCATTTGTGTGTGTGTGGGTCATCTGGAATCCAGGAACATGGGGAGATGAGTGCTATCCCTGACAGGCTATATCTGTTGGGTCCCCGGCTATCTCAGACCCAATGCTCTACCAGGGAGACCAAACCACCTCTTTGCGGCCCCACATCTTTGGTGGGATGTCTGGGTCTCTTCCTTCTCCTTCCTATCTCTACTGGTTGTCCTTGTGCCAGTCTGTCCCCGTCAGTCAGTGTATGTTGTAATTTCATTTAGTTGCTCTGTGTTTCATATTCAGAAGAAAAAGAATTAAAACTTCGTCTGCTGGCCATTTACCCCTTGACTTAGTTTTAACTCATTTCTAAGTTTTTTTAGGGAAAAAAACCCACAACACTGAGTTGGGATAACAAAAGCTGATAAACTGGTACTGTCCTTGAAGCCCTGCACCTGCAGCTAGGAGTCTAGCACTGAGGAGCCCTCTGAGGTGGCTTGATCTGTACAGCTACTCTTAAAGGAGCACCAGCATCTTCTCAACTTCTCTAGTAAAGAATCTGACGGCTAGTGCATCTACATAACGTGTATGCCCATGAGAATTGGGTTTGGCAGATGACAAGGTGCTCTTCCCTTGAAATTACAGGTAGAAGAAGTAAGGAAAGTTTTATCTGTCTGTTTTTAATATATAAATGTATGTGGTCACTACATCTTTGTTTCTGACTGATCTTAAATGTTTAAATTTACTATGTTCTGCATCTCTTGGTTATAAATTATTGGCTTAAAATTATTGAGTATGGTTAAAAATTTGTTACAGTCATTCTGGGCAATAACACTTGGCATGGGATAATATTTTTATGCTATTTGCACCTACATGTATTCATATACAAGAATTTTTCTTTCTGGCAGCCAAAATTTGGAACATGAAAATAATGCACTTGGTAATGATTTTAGAGACACTGGACAGTTTAGACTGTTAAAAATTTCTTTTGTCAGTTTGGATCCCCTACTGTGTTGGAATTCGAGAGCAGGGAGATGGGACTGGGAGGATGTTTGGAGCACACCATCACAAAAATTAGGAGGAAGGGGTAGGGGATAAGGGATTTGGGGGGAGAATGAGAAAGGAGACAACATTGAAAGGTAAATACGTATAATACCCAATAAAAACCCCACACAGATAAAGGATTTTAAAAAAAGGAAGTCTATTTATTTTAAATTAATTTCAAAAGTTTCTAGGAGATGCAAATTGGCTAAGATACTATTTTAAGCTCTCCACAAAAGAATTTAAATCTCTGTTCAATATTCTCAAGAGAGAGGTAAACCCTAACTTCCTCAACAGTTAATTGACAAAAGAGAGGTAATCTCACAAAAAGTAGAAAAAGCTATTTCTAATCGATATATCATATAGTCTGATTAATTGTCAGTGGAGCTATAAAAGTCCTTTGACAAAAGATTATTAATATAGATTTATATATCCTTAAATAAGGCCTTCATGACTCTCTGAGTGTGGAAGGAGCAACTGTTGGCGCTTCTGCCCTGATTTTACAAGAACTCTGAAAAATTGGCTTTAAAAACAAAAGAGGGGGAACGGTACCCCCTCAGAAGGAGTCCCCCTGAAATACTCTCCATCATGCCTTGTCCACTTTTCTCTCTCTAAAGCTGAAAGCTCATGGCAAATCTCTTGCAGACCATGTTGGTGACCTCGGGCACCACCAAGACCAACAAAACTTTGCCACAGATATGGGGAAGGACCCTCATACCCATAAAGGGAATGCCCCAGTCCCAGTTCCCTTATGGAGCCGAGGACTGATATGCCTGCCCAATACCACAGAAGGCACAGCTAACCGGCTACCACAAATATTAATGAAAAAAATAGATACCCTCACAAAGCCAGGCCCAATCATAAATACGATGAATAACAATTTACATCCAGGGAAGAGAAATCTCCCTGAGAATCCCCTTCTTTTTTCTTTCCAGGTAAAATTGAATCACCCGTGATGCCTGCTATTAGAAGTTCTAACCCAGATGGACCAGAAGCCAGGAGCCTCGCCCTTACCCTCACCCCCTACCTTTTCCCACCTGCACAAGGTCCCCTGAAGCTGGACAACTGCAAGATCCTGCTTGGCAACTGCAGATAGACTCAAAGCAGTGTACCATATCATCTGAAGAATAGCAGGGAGACCATAACTCAAGCAGTGTACCATATCTTCTGAAGAATAGCAGGTTGCAGTCCTCCTCGCCCCCACGAATAACCAGGACCCGCCGGTCGGGTCAAGTGGCACCCAGACGTGGGGCTCGAGGCACGGACCCATCCAGACGGACCCTCATTGTGAGGATGTGCGCACGACATCAAGATTGAGCAAGACAGAGATCATCGCCCGTGACCTGTCGTCCACGGAACCAGGTTGATGCTGCCATCGAGAAGGCAGTTGAAGTTCATTACCATCAGCAGAAAATTGCAGAGGATCCAGAAGTGACTCCGCAGGAGACTGACACAGCTGTCAGCTCCCCTGCCTCCCGCTACGGTCGACCCCTAGACTTCCACACCCTCCAGAAGGGTTCCTGGTATGCCTGGCTTTGCCCTCATTTCTCTCGCTAGAGAGCTTGGCCTCTTGATCACCACAACAAAAATTGGCTTTTTCCTAAACCAAGGCCACCCTTGATATGGCCGCTAACATTGGGGAGCCTTCCTTTATGACAATATTACACCCCAAACTGACAAATGGTTGGTAACTTGAACATTTACAAGAGACTAGGATGGCTGTGAGTTAGTCCAATGACGGGATTATTGTAGGTCCACTTCCCAGGGGCCCACCCAATGCAGCCGAAAAGGAATGCGTGGTGCTGGGAGTGGGTGCAGCCTACATGGCCTAAGACAGGGCTCTCACCCTCCTTTCACCCACATCGGAGTCCCTTGACGTTGCCCATCGTCGACAGCCTAAAGCCTTCGACCATCGATGTGACTCGTCTCACATCAGTGTTTTGGGGTTGTGAACTTGTCTAAGACCCCCCATAATTAGACATCCAAATTCAAAACTCACATAGTTGGGATTGAACATAAGACGCCTTCTCTAACTAAACAGAGAAGGGGGAGATGCCAGAAGCCAGGACCCTCGCCCTTACCCTTACCCCCTACCTTTCCCCACCTGCACAATGTCCTCTGAAGCTTGGTAACTGCAAGATCCTGCTTAGCAACTGCAGATAGACTCAAATCAGAGTACCATGTCTTCTTAAGAATAGCAGGGAGACCATAACTCAAGCAGTGTACCATATCTTCTGAAGAACTGCAGGTAGATCATAATTCAAGGCAGTGTACCATATAGACCATGACATGTTTCAAGGCACAGGCCAAGAAGATTTTGTACTTTTCCACCACCTGGACCCTCTTACCCCCTCCCCTTGTAAAACATGCTATAAAAAAAAGCATTTCATGTTCAAAAAAAAAAAAAGAAATAAAAAAAAATTTCTTTTGTCTTCTAAAAATTATGGTTACACTTTTATAACTTGGTTTTGTCTTCTAAAAATTATGGTTATGGTCTATTGACTACACTCTTAAAAGAGGTACTTTATTTTGACATTGCAAAAGCAATTTTAAAAACTTATTTAAATATATAAAGCTATGTGGCATTTTAAAATTTATTAAATTTTACTATAATGTCTTTATTAATACATGATGGTTATAATGAAGAAGAAATTTTAGTGATGTTAAAGTATAATGACTTTAGAATTATAATGGACAACAGCAATCAAATTATTGAACCTTGAAGGGGGACAATTATGATAGGAAAACTCAGGCAAGTCACTATTATGATAGCTATGCACCTGATTTTGGAAATAATGAATATTATAACAGAAACTTTTCATAAAAAGTTAGTTATTAATAAATGCAATGTGATGTCTATTAGATATACATTCCTGAGGTATTTATTTTTTAATCTCTTATAGCTTTTTCTTTTTGTTACATCAGGTATATTTCTCTGTAAATTATGATATTGATACCAGGAATAAAAATTAATGATTTTTTTTACAATATTAAAAAGGTTAAAAATCTGGCTCTTGAAATCTATCCCCCTTCCTTTCAGTTTACTTGAGCAGCCCCCTTCTTTCAGCCAAAGGGGCTGCTTCCCCTCCCTACCTAAAGCTACTTTGTAATAATAGCCCTCAGCCAAGGTCCTTGCCATTTTCCTAAAATAGTTAACCCTTTCCTGTCCTGACACTGCCTTCAGGTTAAATCCAAGCATATGAGAAACTGTTATGTTCTATAATAACACAGCATATAAATGTCAAACATGTTTCTAGTCTCCTTATGGAGTATGCTTATGGGTTAAAAAGGTTTATTTTAATACTAGAAAAGCTTCAATTCAAAACTGGGAGGTGTAAGGCTCAAACCAAACAGGGATTGATAGTAACTTAAAATTAATGAAATCCTTTAATGTGTTCAGAAATATACTTGAAGTCATGCCAAGTGCTGATGCAGTTAATTATAAAATTGTCTTTATTTAGTCTCTGGTTTTATGTCTACAAGGTACAGTTTAGAATAGATAACTAAGAACAGACCAAGATTCTTAACTCAGATATGTTAAGTAGATAGCAGCTCTCACACCTGTTAGAGATCTCCTGATATGGAATTTAATATGTTTAAATTTTCCATTACAGACGGAGACTTCCAAATTCTAATAGTGACCTCCCCAAGGTCTCCAAAAAGATATAGGTACAACCACAAAGGTTGCCAATTGAACTGTGGCATGATCACCACTGGGCATAACTTTCCCAATGCTAACCTGCTATCAGGGCCTGGCTTGAACTGTGAACAAATAGAGGATAACTGAAGAATTGATTGCCACATGTTCCTTAAGACAAGGTGAGGTCAGTCTCTTCCATTTTCAACTATTTTAAGATAGTTTTTCATCTTAAAAACTATTAAGGATGAAAAAGCCTCTTTATCTTCTGGGCTTGATGGCCAAATACCTCCTCTGCCCTGGGTGTCATGGAGACCACATAAGTCTGAGACAACAACTGTCTAGGTAATAAAATATAGATTAGTCTTTGTCATTTTAGTTGACACATAGGCCATCTAGATTACAATGTATTCTTCTTAGGTCTTTGATCACATTGATGGTTAAGCTTATTGTAACTTGACAACTAGAGAACAAACAACTAGCTTCATATCTCAAGGAAATCTACCACTGTGTTAGTACATTAGTTGATTCACTAGTTAGTAAAAACTACTAGGTCTCTTATTTAAAAGGGAAAACAGGTTTGCCTTGGTTACAGGCTTCATATTAAATGGATACTTTCAATAATCAACTGCCTGCATTTCATAGTAAATAATTGGATTGAAAAATGTAAAACATAAAAACTATTAAGGTCTGGGGAATCTAAAAACTATTTGAGGATCCCGGAAAATGTTTGAGATTGATAAATATAAGTGATGAAGGTTAGCGGACATAAAAAACGTTAGATGTTGATATTAAAATGATTTAGAATATAAAAATGATTCAGATAGAAGGTGTTTGAAGTTGGGAATTGTAAGTTATAAATGTGGGGACGTCTAAGGTGGTGTTTAAGATTGAAAGGTCTAAGAAGATGTCTTAGCATATATAAATGCAAGTTATAGAGGTATAAGAAAGTGATTTAAGATATATAAAAATGGGAAATGTATCATATTCTGCACCCCCATGTTATTGTTATACTAATATTTCAAAGCTCAGAATTTTAACATTAATCTATGGAGTTTTGATAAGCTAGTGGAGCACTGTCTGCTTTCAATTCAGTCACAACCTCAAGATTTTAAATTCCCTCTGATTTTCTTCTGAATATAGACTTAAAGATGCTTCTCATCATGCAAATCTAGCCTTCTGGAATGAGAAAAAAATAGTCATGCTTTTTGACCCAAAGCTATAGCTTTTACTAGGTCTCAAAGGCATGAGTCTGCTATTATTGTCTTATAGACACCCATTTACTACTTTTTCTAAAATACAGATTTTAATACAATGGTCATACTAATATGCATTCTTTTGTAAACTAAAGTTTACATAAGCTTCAGAGAATCATAAAGTCATAAGATTTGGATCTGCCTGTCATAGATCAAATCGAATCCATGTATGTACAACGACCTGTTCTTGGAAATGAGACTTTTTTCTTGGTCTTGGGATTTCTTGCTATCTCCAATTACTAGACAATTTTAACTTCTGTCCTTACTTTACACTCATCTCAACAGATTGTCACCTGGTTGATTGACTCTATCCAGGGATCGTCTGTGGACTGTAAGCTGCTGAGCTCTGCACTTGATAGCTGATGTTAATGAGTCCAACTGATATGATTACTTTGTATCTTTCTGCTGGATCAGCAAATCACATGCTTCTGATAAATACCTCATTGCCCACCCTTTGACTAGCATTTCAGCCTTCTTGGGCCCTCATGACAATGTCCTAATGTGAGCTGGAAGTAGTTATAGAAAAGAATATGTCATCTATTGTCCCACCTAACATGGTGAAATGCTAAGTCAAAAAGGAGCACTACCCCTACTCACCCTGGCTCACATTTAAAAGGACCCCACTTTATGATCCTGACCAACCTTGATATCTGTGAAAGTAGATGTGATCCAATCCTGGATTCATCGCTTTCATCTGAAGTTTGCTCCCTGGAAATATAAGGACCCCAACCAGCCATGAGCTGTCAGACAACACCTGAAGGACACATAAAAATCAGACTGGTGAAAGACTCTAGAGATTCAGTTTTATATTTTGTGTTGTCTTGAGCTGTTGAGTTCTATGCTCCAGCATAACACATATGGACTTTGATTAAAACCACAAATGATAATCTAATTATTAATATCACTGCTTATGGTTTCCCCTAGCATTGCTAGCATTTGCTCCATGCCTGCCAGCTATTTCATATTGTTGCTGAAATATGCCTGCCAATCATTGAGGCAGGAAAATAACTTGATTCATATCAGGGTCATGCTGACCACATATCACAATATGTTATGTATGAGATTTGTTAATCATATGAAATTCCACAATCATATGCTTCACTTAGGACCCATCAAACTAAAGGTCAATATGAAGTGTTATATCTAAAATGGCTTGAGTTAGGGCTGACCAGATAGCACTTCCAATGCCTGTGTATGAGCTCATTGTAGATTTTTGCAGTTTTAGCCTTTATAAGCTGAGAAATATCCAGTGTGCTGTGCTGCTCTCAGCTGTTGCCTTGGTTGATCAGTCTTTAGATGTGTATTCAATAAATCATCCTTGTCTGACTGAGTTCAGTGTTTGTTTGGCTTGTTGGGAAACTCCTGAACCCCAATCATCTGTGCAAATACATCTCTTAATAAAATAGGACTGACACACTTATGTCAACTATAATTTTGTTTTCTGCAACTGGTCATTCTGCTTCAGCTGGTATTTATACCTACCTTCCTCTGCAATCCAGTCTGTATTTTCTCCACCATCAGCGAGTTTCTCAGCAAGTCTTGCAAGTCTTGGTTCTTTTCCTAAAGGAGTGGCTCCTTTATTCTTGACAGGTCTGTGCTCTTTTTCCTGCTTGGATTAGGCTGTTGTAGTTTCTAATTAACTTTAATAATAGGAGATGGTAGCACAAAGAGATGCCCTAAAGGATCTTCTATAATTCAGACATAATCTTTTTTACTTCTCTTGTGGAGAAGCAATCAGAATTTATCTTGATAATCTGGATCAATCACTCTGCCTAATATTGTTATTCCTTTCTTATACTGTTTGTTTAAGGGCATCAGAAGCCCAGAGTGGCCAGGCAGAAATCTGAGCTTCCAGTTCAGTGGAAACTCATTTTTGTAGTGGTTTCTGGAACAAGCACTCCTCACTCTAGAACTAGCTTATAGGACAGCAGAATTTAAGGGCAAGGGAACAGAAAGTAAAAGCTGTCCTAGTGGGTCCCTTAGGAATGAAGCAAGTGAAAATATTCTTTTTCTACCCCTTGAATCTTGCACTTTTAGGTAACTGGCCTTGGGAGAAACCCTACCATATATTGGATGCTGACTCAAAGCATATTCTTCTTTCTGAAGAATCATTGTCCCAGCATTCCAGGTAGTTGCCTCCTAATTGGTTTTGCACTACATCTTCAAAAGCTATTCCAACATGATATTATGTCATTTGATTTAGGATGGTGGGGAACATGGTAAGATGAGTGGCTTCCATAATTGAGGTCCTACTGTCATACTTCTCTGACTTTGATGTGAGTTTCTTGATCAGAAGCAATACTTTGTTGAGTACCATGATAGTGATAAGGCATTCTGTAAGTCCACATAGTGATGGTTTGGCAGAAGCATTATATATAAGAAGGGCAAATTCATAACCAGAGCAAATATCTACTCCAATAAGAACAAAGTTCTGTCCTTTCCAAGGAAGAAGTAGGTCAATGAAGTCTACCTGCCACTGAATCACTTGCTGATCACTGAAGGGAATGGTGCTATATACGTAGCTCAGTGTTAGTCTCTGCTATTAGCAGATCTGTTGCTAAGCAGCAGCTGTATCCGGATCAGCCTTGAAAAGTGGAAGTCAATGTTGTCAAACTCTCATCTTTGCCACCATGGACACTTTGTTCACAGGCCCATTGGGCAATGGCAGAAATGGCTAGGAAAGAGGCTGACAGTAAGTATAATGGATCGTCTTATTTTGTTATTGAGCTCCTCCTCTGCTGATGTAAACTTTAATGATCATTTGCTTGTGATATAGCATCTTATCCTTTGACCATTGGGAAAGATATATCCACATACTTATTCCCCAGATATCTTTCTCATCAATTTTCCAATGATGCTCTTTTCAAGTCTCTGACCATTAGCTAAACCGCATGAACCAGTGAACAACTTCAAATCTGGCCATTTTTCCTTCCAAACAAAATGTTTGACCATGGGTACTACCAGAAATTCTTCCTACTGTTAAAATATTCCTTAGTTGTTTTCTTTCATGGTTGTCTAAGGAAGAGGTTATAATGCTGCAACTTCCCTCTTCTAGATGATGACTGCATAATGTTAGAACCATTAGTAATCTAGGATTTAGTCTTCCCCTCCTCAGTAAACAGATCACAGTAATAGCCCATGAGGCTAGTGCTACTTACCTTACAGCAGACAACATTCTGACATGGATAGAAAATATAGACCTTTGGGTAACTTCTTCATGTACTTTGTTTGTGCCTTTAGAACTTTCTTGGGACTGGTTGCATATATACCTCCAGTCAATAATTAATAGGTATTGTGCATGTCCTACTTCACAGCTCAGTAGGTCAGATAACACCCAGATCATGATAAGCCACTCATGTCAATGGTAAGTTGATGGTCACTTGTCAAATGTTTAGTTTCCACTAAGACCCAATCACAAGCCAAAAGTTCTCCTTCAAAAGAAATTTTCTGAAGATGATGGTAGAAGTTTGCTCCAAAATTCTAAAGGTCTTCTTTGTGATTCACCTATAGAGGCAGTTCAAAGCCTCCAGAGTGAATCCGTAGCTGCCGCTGACATCTCAAATATCATCAGGTCTGCTGGATCATATGGTCCAAGAAATAGATCAGCTTGCGCAATAGCCTAGACTTGTTGAAGGGCTTCCTTCTTCTCCAGAAAAACCCTGCACAAACCTAGCAGCTTTCCAACTCACTTGGTATGGTTGCAGAATTAACTCAAGTGTAGAACATGCTGCTTCCAGAACCCAAATAGTCCAACTAAACTTTGTGCTTCTTTCTTGGTGGTAAGATAGTCCAGGGATAATAATCTACCTTTTTCCTTGGAAGGAATATCTCTGCATGCATTACTGGTCTCCTAAGAGTTTTGCTGAGGCCCTTTAAATTTGGATGGATTTATTTCCCATTTGTATGTGTGTTGGGGACCAGGTGTGATTCCATGTCTTCTGTTTCCTCTGTTAGGGTGTCAAGCTACTGCTACACACAAGACTGGAAGGATGAAGAAGAGTCTAGAATGGTTCAGGTCTGCAGGATATCAGTCCAACTGGGAGTGAGTGGCAACAGTGGGGAGGGGGAGAAGGCCTTCTCTGAGAATTTTAGTGTTACAGCTTTTTAAGATGATACTCAATGAAACAGCTCTCTTAGACAATATTCAGTGAAACAGAGGGTGCGCATACCTTTATTCTGGGTGGGCTTGTACCTATATACTTTATTTAGGGTGACCAAGTGCCCTATACAAACCTTGGAGAGTGAGAAGGAGTTTTCTGGATGAATGTAAAATCATTGGCTGGAGTTTAAAGCATTGTGCATGCCTCATTAGCACAGAAAAGTATTCTAGGAATCCCAGGTACTTGCTGGGAAGGTTGTCATCAGAGAAGAAGGAAGAGGAACTTGTAGGTTTTCCTAGGACTATGTGACATTCCTCAGGTAAAAGATTGAAGATCAGGCATCCCAGTTCAGGCAGTGAAGAGGAAGTCCTGATGAGAAAATTTTGTGCCAAGCTCAGAGGAACTATCCAGACATGGTAGACTTCAGTCTCAAGCAGCAAGGTGTAACTCCAATAATATGATGTGCATGTGTGTTATCTATGAGTCCAAAGTGGTTGGTGGTTACTGCCTCCTGCTCACTTGGTCCAATCAACATAAAGCCATCAATATAGGGCACCAATGTTTTCGTTTGTAGGAGAGAGAGGATCAAGATTCCTTCTAACTAAGTTATGACATTTGGCTGCAAAGTTAACATATCCTTGGGTAAAATTGTAATGATATATTGCTATTTTAGCAGACAATGAAGGATTAGTTTTTTCAGTCAAAGGTGAAAAAGGAAATATTTCATTATTTCATCTCATGTTTCATTGGGTGTTGCTGAGGGTACTGCTTCCTTGTGTAAGATAAACACATGAGAGTTAGATGGTTCAAAGTTCTCAGTTTAAATGGGGTCCTCCAACACACCCCTATCCCTAGTTACAAGATCCTATTCTTTATCAAATAATGCCCTTACTTTAACTGATGGTACCCCCAATGCAGGGGCTTGATTTATTTTGCTGTAATTTAGCCAACTTTGTAGTGAGGACTTCAGTTTGATTTTCAGCAACTTGAGCTCTGTGGCTTTTGGGGAAAAATATTGTTCAGTGAAGCCAAGGGGTATCCCCTTCAGAGTTGGTACAAGAGATACTCAGATACCAAATTCTCAGCAGAAAGAAGATTTATTAACCTGAAGAGGCAAGAGGGTTTTGGTGGTAGGTTGCTGCAAAGGCAGAGACCAAGCAGCAACAGCAACAGTAGAACATGCAAGCAACAAACAACAAGCAACAAGCAGCTAGCAGCAAGGAGCAAGCAGCAAGAAAGCAGGTGATTTTTGAAGGAGTGGGTTTTCAAGGAGAAAAATATGAAGTTTTATTAGACTGAGTTGGTAAATGCTGGGCATGTTAGCCAAATAATGAATTTTGATTTTTGGACCTTGGTGTTTTGCCCCAAGAATGAATCAGTGACCAAATAAAGACATGGACCTTGGGGGCTAGCCTTAGTGCCAGAAGCCGGGACCCTCGCCCTTACCCTCACCCCCTACCTTTCCCCACCTGCACAATGTCCCCTGCAGCCTGGCAAACACAAGCTCCTGCTTGGCAAGCAGTGTATAGCAGGAAAACCATAACTCAAGCAGTGTACCATATCTTTTGAAGAATAGCAGGTGGATCATAATTCAAGGCAGTGTACCGTATAGACCATGACATGTTCAAGGCACAGGCCGAGAAGATTCTGTACTTTCCCACTACCTGGTCCCTCTTACCCCCTCCCCTTGTAAAGCATGTTATAAAAAAGCATTTCATGTTCAAATACACGACTCTTGACAAGCAACTGTTTGCTTGAGTCCATTCCCCCTCTCGCCCATTCTTCTTTCAGGTTGCGGTCCTCCTCGCCCCCACGAATAACTAGGACCCGCCGGTCGGGTCAAGTGGCGCCCAACGTGGGGCTCGAGGCACGGATCCCTCCGGACGGACCCTCATTGAGAAATGGCCACGACATCAAGATTGAGTGAGACAGTGATCGTCGCCCGCGACCTGTTGTCCTCGGGTAAGTTTCATTTTCATTCTGTCCCATAAGAATGGGCCATTCATTGTCTAAGGAGGTGGCCTTCATACAGGACCTCAAACATGCACTCAGAGAGAGAGGAATAAGGGTTAAGAAAAAGGATCTTATAAGTTTTTTTATCTTTATTGATGAGAAGTGCCCTTGGTTTATGATTGATGGTCCTACCATCCATCCCAAGAATAACTAGGACCCGCGGTCGGGTCACCTTAGGAATGTAATCTAATGATTTTTAGCAAGGGAAATGGAGAAGTGAAGAAAACAAACTTTCAGGGACATGATTGTCATGCTTGAACCTGTGTTTGCTATATGTTCAGGCTTGTTAGAGTCCTCTGTGGTACATACTTAGTAACCTCCAAACTGTTTATGTACATCTGGGACCAGTCAATGATTTCACTTAAGTTTACTGTTGTCATTCACCATATTCTGAGACTCTAGAAGTTTTAAAAAGTTTATCACAGGGTAATTTCCTATTCTTTGTCAGTTTAATCATAGATGCTAAGAGCAACCAACAAGGGTCATAATTATCCTACAAAGTGTCAAAGGTTTAATATATAGGGTCACCAAATCCGTTACTGCTCAGAATTGGTGAATCAGAATAAAGAAATGCATATATTCCCTTAAATTTGTAATACAGTTCATATCATGGGCTATCAGCACTTTTTTTTTTAGCTCCAGGAGAGGCTTCAGTAACTGGAGAGGCTTTAAAAATTTTAGGTGTTGGTGAATTGAAAAACCTATATCAAATATTTAAAGATACATGAATATGTATGTACACATATAGAGATTCATCCTTATGCTTCTGTTGTACCACTTCTGGTACCAAAATCTGTACTAGTCAACGTTCCCGTGAGTAGAACTTATAGAACGAATCTCTCTATTTACATCTGTAGTAGGTGGTTTAATTAGAATGACGGGCTTCAATCTAGCTAATCTAACATTGACTGGCTGTGATCAAAAGGTTCAAGAATCCAGCAGATGCTCAGCCCATATGACTGAGTGTTTCAGCTGGTCTTTTTTTTCCTTTTCTTTTCTTTTCTTTTCTTTTCTTTTCTTTTCTTTTCTTGGATATTTTATTTATTTACATTTCAAGTGTTATCCCCCTTCCCGGTTTCCCCTCCAGAACTCCTCTATCCCATTCCCCCTCCACCTGCTTCTCTGAGGATGCTCCCCCACCAACCCACCCAATCCCGTCTCCCTGCCCTGGCATTTCCCCTACACTGGGGTATCTAGACTTCACAGGACCAAGGACCTCTCCTTTCTACAAGGCCATCCTCTGTTACATATACAGCTGGAGCCATAGGTTGCTCCATGTGTACTCTTTGGTGGTTTAGTCCCTAGGAGCTCTGGGGGGGTCTGGTTGGTTGATATTGTTGTTCTACTTATGGGGCTGGAAACCCCTTCAGCTCCTTCAGTCCTGTCTCTAACTCCTCCATTGGGGACCCCATGCTCAGTTCAGTGGTTTCGAGCATCTGCCTCTGCCTCTGTATTTGTCAGGATTCCACCTCACACCAGTCAGAATGACTAAGATAAAAAACTCAGGTGACAGCAGATGCTTGCAAGGATGCAGAGAAAGAAGAACACTCCCCCATTGTTGGTGGAATTGCAAGCTGGTACAACCACTCTGGAAATCAGTCTGGCAGTTCCTCAGAAAATTAGATACAGTACTACCTGAGGACCCCGCTATACCACTCCTGGGCATATATCCAAAAGATGGTCCAACATACAACAAGGACACATACTCCACTATGTTCATAGCAGCCTTATTTACAATAGCCAGAAGCTGAAAAGAACCCAGATGTCCTTCAACAGTGGAATGGATACAGAAATTGTGGTACATTTGCACAATGGAGTACTACTCATCTATTAAAAACAATGAATTCATAAAATTCTTAGGCAAATGGATGAAACTAGAAAATATCATCCTGAGTGAGGTAACCTAATCACAAAAGAACACCCATGTCATGCACTCACTGATAAGTGGATATTACCCCAAAAGCTTGGAATACCCAAGATACAATTCACAGACCACATAAAGCTCCAGAAGAAGGAAGACCAAAATGTAGATGCTTCAGTTCTACTTAGAAGGGGGAACAAAATACTCACAGAAGGAAATATGGAGACAAAATATGGAGCAGAGACTGATGGAAAGGCCATCCAGAGACTGCCGCACCTGGGGATTCATACCATTTACAGTCACCAAATCCAGACACTATTGTGAATGCCAAGAATCACTTGCTGACAGGAGCCTGATATAGCTGTCTCCTGAGAGGCTCTGCCAGAGCCTGACAAATTCAGCTGGTCTTAATATACACAGGAATCCCACTGTAGGTTCTAATACAAGTGAAAGAATGGACTTGCTACTGCCAAAAAAGAAAGTAGGCAAAGAGAAGAATTTTTCTTCTTTCATGTCCTCATATAGGCTTCTAGCAGAAGATGTGGTCTAGGTTATAGGTGAGTTTTCCCAGGCCAATTATCTAGATTCAAGGTTGTCTTCTTGTCTGAATATCTGGATTAAAGGAGTGTCTGTTCAAGCTGAAAACACCTGGATTAACAGTGTTTCTTCCTATTTCAACAATTCAGACTAAAAAGGATTCTTCCTACTTCAAATTAAGCAAAAGATTTTCATAGATGTGCCCTACATTTTTGGATTTTAGCTAATTCCAGGTGTAGTCAACTTGACAATAAAGAATAATCATCATGACTGGTAAATAATATAAAGTAATTATAACTATTGTTTCTAGGCAGCATAGAAAAAGCATGCATTAGAAGACAAATGAAAGTAAATAATTGAAGAACAAATGTGCTGAGAGACAGTTTGCTTTAGAACAGCATCATTCATGAACTAAGGTGGTTGTTGAAAGCATATTTGAGTGATAGGTGATTTTTTATTTGGCCTTAAAATTAGGTCAGAGTCATTGCTAAATGATACTAAAGGAGTGTTAACTGCAAATAATCATACCAGCAAAGCTATAGCAGCAGAAATTAGTTACATAGGTGCATGAGTGATGGGTGCAGACTCTGAGCAGAAAGCGGCTATCATCTTTATAGCCATCTCGAGCCATATACCCTGTCAAGAGACTTGTTTTCAACAGCCTACAACAGCTGAGCACACTCTGATAAACATCTTGTTACACTGTTTAGTCCCCCCAGCTGCAAGGTGCTCCTGGAATCCATGGCTACAAGGCACGTGACGTAGTGGCTTCAGTTGAGCTTGTCCACCAGGGCAAAGGGTATAAATACCCAGGATTTCCTTTCTATGTATGTGAGGAGAATATAGAAGAAGAGAGGAGAATAAAGAAGAGACTTGAAGAGACTTGACCAGACTCTGTCTTGTATCTATCTTTTGTGTCTCTCGCCCCTTTTTCACCCTTCCTCCGTCCCCACTCTCTCTCTTGCTAGACCCTGACCTGCAGACTGGAGCAGCAGAACTGGCCGGCCTTTACAAAGTAGCAGAACCAGCGGTTACAAAAGAAACGGCCGTTACAAAGTGTCGCCTAATGCGGGGTGGGGGGAGAGCAAGAACCAGGGACCAAGTGAGGGACATTACTGGAAGAAGGATCGACTGAAAATTCAGAGGTGAAAACAGAAGTGATTGCTGCAGGAAACTGCCATGTGGAGACCAGTAAGTCATAGTAATAATTGGGAAAGAAATAAGTCAGCCTGAACTCAACTCTCTGTTTTTGTTCTGTTGCTTGCTGTTTACGTGTATCAATTGTCTGCTTTTGTTTCGCTGTTTAAATGTTGCCTTTCATGCTCAAAAGTAAAAGAAACACATAGAATCCAAAATACGACCAAAGGTTGAAGTAATCAATTTGTCAGAGCCAGATTGTGCTGACCTAGAGGAAGAGGCAGCCAAATATTTTGATCCTGAATTGCCTTCTTTCCGAAGGCCCCCTCCCTGTGCTCCTCCACCTCCAGATACTCCTGCTATGGAGATGGTGGCTAAAGATCACAGAAAGGAGTTGCAGGACAAAATTTCTTAAACAACAAATTTCTCTCCTTAAACAACAAATAGAGTTAGAGGAAGAGTATCAGGACTTAATTAATCAGATACAAAAATTAAAGACATGGAAGAGGTCTCGAGAGGGCAAGAAAAATTCCTCAGGTCCTCAAGTTTCTCAACCTGGAGTCCAAAGGCAGGCCCTGTCCTCTGGTTTTAGTTCAGCCACAGATCAGCCAGAGGAGGGATAGGTTAAGGTTTTCCCTGTATCAGAGACTAGAGATGCTCAAGGAGTTGCGTGGAGATATCACACAGGGTTTAACTTTCAAATTATTAAAGAATTAAAAAATTCAGTGTCACAATACGGTGCCACTGCTCCGTTACTCTTGCAATCTTAGAATCTGTTGCAGAGGAGTGGCTGACTCCTGGTGATTGGGATACTCTAGTGAGAGCAGTTCTTAGCGGTGGTGACCATCTTATTTGGAAATCAGAGTATCATGAGAATTGTCAGGAGACAGCTAGGAGAAACATTCAGGCAGGTAATGGTTGGTCCTTTGAAGCCTTAGTAGGAGAAGGGCAATTTGCTTCTAGTGATAACCCGATGCAATATGACCCAGGCTTATTCGCTCAAATTCAAAATGTGGCCATGAAGACTTGGGGCAAACTCCCGGTAAAGGGAGACCCTGCTGCATCTTTTTTCTCAGTCAGACAAGGGCCTGATGAATGATTTTCTGATTTTGTTCTTGATTAATGACAACAGCAAGGAGGATTTTTGGTAATGCAGAGGCAGGTGTAGATTATGTGAAACAACTTGCATATGAAAATGCAAATCCTGCCTGCCAGGTAGCCATTAGACTCTATAGGAAAAAGACAGACCTTATTGGGTATATCAGACTTTGTTCTGATATAGGGCCCTCCTATCAACAGGGCTTAGCTATGGCAACCACCATGCAAGGACGATCAGTAAGAGATTTTTTTTGGCAAGCAGAGACAAAAATGCCTGTTTTAAATGTGGTAAGCCTGGACACTTTGCAAAATATTGCAAAGCAGAAAATGAGTTAACCCAGAGACAGTCCAGAAAACAGCCTGGGCTATGCCCACATTGCAAACGTGGAAGACATTGGGCTAGTGAATGTAGGTCCAAGACAGATGCACAAGGAAACACCCTTTCCCATAATCAGGGAAACAGATACAGGGGACAGCCCCAGGCCCCGAACCAATAGAAACCAAAGCAGGCTTACGGGGCAGTCAGTTTCATACCAGTAAACAACAACGCCGTTCAGAACTTAGTCAAACAACACCAGGAAGCGCAGGACTGGACCTCAGTTCTGCCACCCACACAGTATTAACCCCAGAGATGGGACCTCAGGCCTTACCCACTGGAGTGTTTAGACCACTCTATCCAAATGTATTTGGCCTGATAGTGGGAAGAAGCAGTGCTACTATGCAGGGACTACAAATTTTTCCTGGGGTTATAGACAGTGATTATCAAGGTGAGATTAAGATAATGGCCAAGGCAATACGGAATATAGTCACTATTCCTACAGGAAGGAGGATAGCTCAACTATTGTTACTTCCATTGATTCCTACTAATCACAAGTATAAGAGTCCTAAAAGAGGGGATCAAGGCTTTGGTTCCTCTGATGCATACTTTGGTTCCTTTGGTTCTTAAACGGCAGATGCCACATGATGGCTACCAGAGAGACTGATTAAACAAATAGACAACGATAACAAATCCAGGGAGGAGAAACCCCCTGAGACGCGTACTTTTTCTTTACAGGAAACATGAAGATGCTTCACTGGAGCGGATCAACCAGTATACCTGACTTGGGAAGTTCTCAGTGTGGAAGAAGACATCACCACCTGCGCCTCGAGGGTGGCTCTTTTAGACTCTTGGTTCCCTGATTTATGATTTGGTGGTACATTGTTTAAACCCAAGAGAGAACCCATTATCATAGTTACTGTAGTTGTTTTTTAGGTTTGAGATTGATTGGGGCAGGAATAGGGATTTTCTTACTTGTTTTGTTAAGATCAAAGCTATGATCAGTTCTGTACTTGTATATATTAGATTTAGAAAATAGTGTTACAGAATAGAAGAGGCTTATACTTTTTACTCCTCCAACAGAGGAAGTTATGTGCTACCCTTAAAAAGAGTGTTGCTTTTGCATTAACCATTCAGGCATTGATAAGTCTCTTGTCTCTTGGGTTCAGGCTGCTCAACAAATTGATGGCTTTTGTAGGACAACAGACAGACGTTATTCAAATGAAACCCATACAGGTCCATTATTACAGGCTGGAAGTAGGGAACTAAAACCTCTGTCATCAAGACTGACAAGGATTAACCCCTAACTTATGCGCTAAGCTGGATAGTCAATGACCGGTAAGAGAACACCTCAAGACCCTTGCCCCTAACTAGCAGGCCTCACCATCCTAAGACAGGAGCTCAACCAATGGCTGTTGAGTATCCAAAGATGGGAAATGGAGGTTGGTGTCCTTTGTTCCAACCTAAGGCAGGCACGGTTTCTGTAAGTTTTCACAGCCTTCCTTTTTGAAAACAAATTTTAAAAGGGGGACCTGTTGGGAGCTGACTCTTAGCTGAAAGTGGCTATCATCTTTATAGCCATCTTGAGCCATATACTCTGACAAGAGACTTGTTTTCAACAGCCCACGACAGCTGAGCACACTCTGATAAACATCTTGTTACACTGTTTAGTGCCCCCAGCTGCAAGGTGCTCCTGGTATTCATGGCTACAAGGCATGTGATGTAGTGGCTTCAGTTGAGCTTGTCCACCAGGGCAAGTCACGTGGTAAAGGGTATAAATACCCAGTATTTCTTTTCTATGTGTATGAGGAGAATATAGAAGAAGAGAGGAGAATTGAGAAGAGACTTGAAGAGACTTGACCAGACTCTGTCTTGTATCTATCTTTTGCATTTCTCACCCCTTTTTCGTCCTTCCTCTGTCCCCACTCTCTCGCTTGCTAGACCCTGACCTGCAGACTGGAGCAGCAGAACTGGCCAGCCTTTACAAAGTAAAGAAATTACAAAAGAAATTACAAAAGAAATGGCCATTACACAAGAGGTAATGAAGCAAATGGTCTGTTCAAGAGAACAGTGAAAATACAATTTGTATGAGTGAGAGGAAAGAGAACCTTCAGAATTAGATCAGGTAAACTATGAAATCAGTGCTAGTTCCAAATAATACCAACTTAAATCAGACTTTGAATGTATTAAATCAGTTAAATCAGATACTGTTCAGGATAATGTATTCTGGGGGAAAAGATAGAACTGAGTTCAGTACTGAATGCACAGAGGCAAGTTATAGTCAAGAAGCTGAATAAAAATCACTGCCTGGGAATATATTAAAAGGAAACTTCAGGGCAGGATCAAATTTATAATTACCTATGTGAGGAACTCTGTGACTGCGAAGGAATTCCCAGATGGCTTTAAATGAAGTGAGAAGATACCCCTGAATATATATGGCAGCATTTCATGGTTGGAATTTATAGTAATAAAAAGGAGAAAACCAGCCAAGTGGGAGCATTCATCTTATCTCTGAGATTCCTGATGGTGGGCATCATGTAGCCATCACTGAACACTCCTAACATCATGCTTTCCTTGTCATAAGGAACTTCACCTTCAGTCTTCCAGCCAAAATAAACGCCGAATCAGTTTTTATCAATTGTTTTATCATAAGAAAAATGAATATTATAGAAAATTAATGATAAAGAATGAGACTATGTTTTAAAAGAAATGTGGCCATGAGGTTCTAAGGACTTTTAGATTATTTTGTGGAGAGAATATTTAGAGCTATGAGCTAGCAAAATAAGGAGTTATGTTACCAAGTCTTAGTAAGCCACTCTGGTGGAAGTTCTCCATTAATGGGGTTATTCAAGGGTGTGGGAGCCAGAAGCTGACATTGAGTGTGGACATAGATCTCTAGAATATGATGTTTTTTTTCTACTGTGTTTCCATTTTGTTTTGATCTGATAGCTCCTTGCTGGGCCTCCATTCCTCTTTTTGGGGATGGAACTATTTTTTGTGTGCTCTTGTATATTGGCAATATAACATGTATTTTTAAAAATATTCTAGGAGCTCACTGTTAAGAAATTCTGTGAGTTACACCAAGATATTTTATATTGTTTGTGGCTATTTTGAAGAGAAAGTGAGAAATAGCCTCTCCTCCATGAATATGACCCCAGTAGGTTATCCAATCTGAAATAGTCAGTTTGAAATACCTATATATATAAGCAACATTATGTAGTTAACAGTTTACATAGTTATGTGTGTTTATGTGTGTGAATACATAGATATTTATATGTAGTAATGATAATTAAAGGAGATGTCAAGAGTTGAAAAATGGTTGTAGGAAGAAGCAGGAGGTTTGGAAGGGTGGAGAGGAAAGGGAGAGACTATGTAAATATAGTTCTCATGTATGAAATTCTCAAAGAATAAAAATTGTAAAGAAAACAAAATAAAAACATAAAAAAGTTTAAAATGTGTCAGTACGTTCTTATAAATGTAGGATAACAATCCATTTACAGTTGTGATGACTGTTACATTTGTCTTAGTATTTTATTATATATGTTCATTGTGATGCTTTTATATAAAGCATTTCAAGCATAGCATATACTATGAATAGACCTCTGTATTTCTCATTCTCTTCTTCAGTATAGCTATCTTTAATACATTACTGAACAAAAAAAAAAGATTCTATATGTACCTAGATAGTTTTATTCAGTCTCAAAAAGTACATCATCTCATTTGCTGGAAAATAAATGTAACTAGAGATTATCATAAATAAACTAGACTTGGAAAAACAAACATTTTCTCTCATTTTGGGGTCTTGGGTTTTATATAGCTAAGTAAAACGTGCCAGATTAGTGTTGGGAGCCGACTCCTAGCAGAAAACGGCTATCATCTTTGCAGCCATCTCGAGCCATATACCCTGACAAGAGACTTGTTTTCAACAGCCCACAACAGCTGAGCACACTGATAAACGTCTTGTTTTTCTTACATATCTTGTTTTGTTATTTAATGCCCCCAGCTTCAAGGCGCATGTGGTAAACTGTGGGACTGTAATTTGGGCACGCCCCCAGAGCCCAGAGAGAAGGCAGAGAACAAATCTCTGCCTCAAGATTTTCCTGGCCCCCGCCCTTCTTCCCCCATTTCCAATATTTAAGCAGACACCTTCCGACATGTTTCGGGAGAGCCTTTTTATCATCTAAACCCACCGTCACCGTGACAATAAATCTGGATGTGTTTAACTCTACATGTCTCGTGAAATCTTGGATTCATTGCGTAAGCCAAAACCCAGGAGGAAGGGTGGTACTGGGAGAGAGTTAGCGAATAGCCGGACACTTTTTCCTGAGAGCTGAGGTTTCTAGAGCATCTCAGCACGCTGTTGCATTCTCACTGAGCGGAGGCGTGCTAGATGCTCTCCGTCCACTTTTGTTCGAGCCCCAGCATCTCATTTGACGTGTAGCATCTCAGTGTCTCAGTTCTCGGGACTCTACAGCCGCCTGTATCAGAAAGTGTTGCCGAGGTTGTGGCTCCCGAGACAGCCCTGACATCTGCGTGCGGGTGCATGGGCTCTGGCCTGTACCCACACCCAGACCGCCCCCACGTGACCCGGGCGTGAGATTTATCCTACATCTGGCGCGACCAACATGGGGCTTGCGACTGCAAGAACCGAACCACCCAATGCAAGGCCACCGGCCTCTCTGCGCCAAAGCCGCCAGCTGCACTTGGGCGCCCCATCTATGTTCTGCTCTACCTCCCTGATCATGAGCTAGAAAAGCGCTGCAAGAACTAACACTGCCAGAAGGTAAGCCCCCAAGCCTGGAGACGAATAATCTATCACTTCCTCCTGCACTTTCGGTCAGAGCCATCGCGCGGATTTAAATAAGCTGAAGGAGCAACTGAAGCCTTCTGGCTAGGGCTACCCCCTGGTGTAGGCTGAAGGCTCCTCCTACCTCTACTTAAATCCCGACTGCTCATAACAGGTGTTGGCGAAGACCTTCTATCTAGAATCTCTTCATGACAAAAAGAAAAAATCTGGTAATGCAGCGACCAGTTAAAGGCTATTAGAGTGTTCGCCAGAATATCTCAAATCTGCGGACAGGCTTAACGTTTTGGGCTCTTGGGAATCCCCGGAGACTATCAAGCCAAAGGAACATTCCCATTGGACAAAGCACTTCTCCTCTTTTCTGTCATGGGCAATTCCACATCACATAAAAAAACCACCCCAGGTCAGACAAATATATGTCCTACTAGAATCCCAAGTGGTGAAAATAACTAAAAATCAAGCCTCCCTGTTTTGGGAGGAGGTCCTTCAGATAGCCCCATGCATGGCTGAGGACAATATTTATAGTGCAGATTCATGGAGTAAAGTAGCCTCCCTTATCAAAAACAGAAACACCCAAGAAGGAAAAAGGCTTCCTCACGGTTTTCTGCCAATCTTAGCTGCGATTCGACAATGTATAGGGCCCTCTAAAACAGGACAGATGGAGAACAATACAACTTTTGACACCCCTCAGTCAAAAGAGACCAAAGATCAGGGTCCCCCAAATCACCCTACCTCAGACCTCGCAGCCCTTACCCAATTGATAAGAGAGATAAAATCCATCTACCCACCCCTTTCCCCTTATGCCTTAGAGCAAAGGCCAAACAGACCATCTGCCCCTCCTACTCCCCCCTCCCCCATCCAAAGGCAAGACTGTACTAAAATACCAAAGGAGCTCTCACCTGCCTCCCCTCCTCACTCCTCAACCAAAGAGAGATAAATCCCCTCCCCCTTCTGCAAGCCACAAGAGTGAGAGACCTTCAGAACCTTCAGATAAAACCCTGCAAAACTCCATACTCCCTTATACCCCGCCATCCATCACTCAACAGCTTTGCAATTTCAGGGACTCTCATACAAAAACTAACCCTGCCTCCCATGCTACTCAGGAGTCTGATACAGAACCCGTAACTCAAACTACTCAAGCATTCCCAGTTAATATCAACCCTACCCGGGCTAGACCACTTAACTGGTACCCACTCCAGGCCTCAGACCTAAAAGAACTTAGGCAAGCAGTGAAGGAAGATGGCATTCATGCACCCTGGACAAAATCTCTCCTGCAGAGCCATATTGCCAACTTAAATACCCCCCAAGATTGGAGAGATATTTGTCATTCCAGCCTTCCTGGCCCAATGTTCCTAGAATGGGAAGCCTACTTTCGTGATGAATGCCTTCAACAAGCCAGGCAAAACCAGGAGAGGGATGATGACATCCCATGGAGTTTTAAAGAACTCTTTGGCCAGGAAGATTTCTCTACTGGAGCACAACAGACAACTCAGCCAGCGGGGTACTATGAGCAGGTCCGCCTCTGTGCCATTCAGGCCTGGAACAGGCTAACTCCACCCTCAAGGTTGCAAGACCCCGCCTACTCCCTGCTCTCCCTCCATCAGAAGCCTGGAGAATCCCTATCCGATTTTATTCTCAGAACTAAAACGAGCTTAGAAAGAAAAATCTCCAACCCCACAGCTAGGGACATTCTCCTTAAAAACATTGTTTGGAAAGGCATGACCTCAGAGTCTAGGCTAGCTTGCCAGGGTCTCCAGGAAGAGCATCCTGACAGGTGGATTGTGGCAACTCGAGAAATAGGAACCTTGACACACCATGTTGCATCCGTAGCTCAGGCATTTGTAGCAGCAGTAAGGACAGATGGAATCTGCTTCAAATGTGGAGAAGCAGGACATTGGAGGGACGAATGCCCACTAAACTCCCCTCCTATAACAGACTCCAATCCCCCTAAGGCCATCTGTTCCCGGTGTAGAAAAGGTTTCCACTGGAGAAGAAACTGTACCACCTGATATGATAAGGATGGCAAGCCACTAGAGCCTTTAAACTTCAAACGGGGCAACCCTCAGCCCCGACAGTAAGAGGGACAACTACTCCTGTATAAGCCTTATGGGTGTCCAGTATCTTACAAGGCTCCCACCCAAGGTTAACCATTAAAATAAATAATAAACCATTCAAGTGTCTTATTGATACTGGGGCAGATTGGACAATCTTAAGGCAGCAAGAAGTTCCAAAAGACTGGCAATTGATCCCTGGGCCCCAGCTCCTAGGCATAGGGGGTACCTCTCACGTGTGTATCACTAAACAGGCATATAGGTGGGAAGACCTAGATGGGGCTACAGGCCTCATATGCCCCCTGGTGGCTAAAGTGACCACCAATCTCTTGGGGAGAGATATCTTACAAGCCCTAGATGTGGTTCTTACCACCTAACCAGAAAGAGACCACATTAAGATAGAAGATATTACTTATGAAGAAAATAGTACCCAAGGAGACCCAAATAATCCCCCTCTAAATCACCCCCAATTCTAGAGGCCACTGTCAGATTTGATACTCCCTGCCTTTATTGGCTCTCTGACGAAGCCATCTGGGTCCCACAGTGGCCTCTATCAAGGGAGAAACTTAAAGCTCTCAAGGAACTTGTAGAGGAGCAGCTGTCTCTACAACACATCCACCCTTCCCGCAGTCCATGGAACACTCCTGTGTTTGGTATTAAAAAAAGCTCAGGGGGGTGGAGACTATTACAAGATTTGAGGGCAATTAATAAAACCATGTGAATCTGGGGCTCCCCGCAAAGGGGGCTACCCCACATTTCAGCCATCCCTGTCAATGTTCCCCTGTTAGCAATAGACATAAAAGACTGTTTCTTTTCCATCCCTCTCCACCCCCAAGACTGTGAACGCTTTGCATTTTCAGTGCCCCCCATTAATAACTCTGGCTCAGCCTCATGATATGAATGGACTGCTCTTCCCCAGGGAATGACTAATAGTCCTATGATTTGCCAGGAGGCTGTAGCCACTGCCTTAAAACCCTATTTCGACAAAGGACTCAATGCCTATCATTACATGGATGACATTCTTTTATGGGGAGATGAGTCTACCTCCCCCTCCCAACTTAAAGACCAGCTAATACCTTCCTTATCTGCCCTGGGATTTAAAATAGCCCCTCACAAAATCCAACTTATTCTTCCCATTGCATTTTTAGGGACAGAGATCTCCCTTACTTCAATACGCCCCCTCAAACCCATCGTTTCCTTCCCTGAAAAATTAACTCTTGCCTCCCTCCAGAGCTTTTTGGACAACCTTAACTGGCTTCGACCCTGGCTCCACCTCCCCACAAGCACCCTTCAACCCCTCTTTAACCTCCTGAAAAGAGATAAAAGTCCCTCTTCCCCAAGGATACTGTCCCCAGAAGCCATCCAAGCCCTAAAATCTGTCAATTCAGCCCTAAAAGATATGGCTCTTGCTAGATATAACCCAAGAATACCTGTACATCTCCTTATCTTTAACTCCTCCCCCACCCTTATGGGAGCCCTTTACCAGCCACAGTGGGTGCTGGAATGGCTATATACCCTGATGGGTGGTGCACCCAGAATCTTAAATGAAGTGGATGCACTCGCCAATATGATTAAAAATGGCAGAGATAGAGCCTTACAGACCCTAGGAAAAGAATCTGACGTTCTTGTCACCCTCTTCTCCCTCTCCGATGTTCAGTGGCTAATTAAAAATCATTCCCACTTCACTATCAGCTTAATAGGGTTCCCAGGACGAACTGACAATCATTATCCTGACGAAAAATGGGCCTCTGCCCTCCCTCTGTTACGGTGGCAACCCCCAAACTATTCTCCAGGAAGCCCATAGCAGGAGCCCCCTCAATATTTACTGATGGGGGAAAGAGGGGAGCTGCAGCAGTAGTATACTACTTCCCTGAAGATGAGCCCCCTATCCTCCGATTCAAAGAGCTCCCACACCACTCCCCCCAATATAAAGAACTATATGCCATTTACCTAGCTCTAAAGGAAGTCAAAGGCCCCCTTAACCTCTTTTTAGACAGTGTATATGCTGTCAATTTGCTTCCCTGGTTGTCTAGATCATTTGTCAAACTAGATGACAACCCACTTTCCCCTCTACTCATACAGGTCTCCGCCCTCCTACAGGAGAGAGCCTCCCTCATCTATATCCAGCACATTCGATCTCACAGTCCCCTGCTGGGTCCTATATCCCGAGGGAAATACATTCACTGAAAAAATTGCCTCAACAGGGACATTCATAGCCTCCACTGAGCAGGCAGACCAATTTCATTCTTGCACACATACAAATCTAAAGGGGCTTCATGCTTGCTTCCCCCACATCCCCCTTGCTCAGCTCCAAAGAATAATAAAAACATGTGCCTAGTGTGCTTCTCTTATTACCACCCCAGCTTTACAAACCATGGGCACTAATCCCCGAGGCCTCAAATCTAATGCCTTATGGCAAATTGATGTTACCCATTTTCCCCAATTCAGCAGACAAAAATATGTTTTTGTCACCATAGATACTTACTCACATTTTATATGGGCTACAGCCCAGACGGGTGAAAACGCAAGAAGGTTAATTTATCATATGCTCTCTACTTTTGCCATCATGGGCATTTCTCAACAGATAAACACTGATAATGGCCCTTGTTTCATTAGTACTCAATTTAAAGCCTTCTGCACACACTGGGAAATAGTCCATCATACAGGAATCCCCCATAACCCTCAGGGCCAAGGAATAATAGAAAGAACACACTGGACCCTGAAAGCCCAACTCCTGAGACAACAAACCACCACTCATCCCCCTAATGTACAATTAATGATGGCCCTGGCTACCCTAAACATATTTAACATCTACAAAACCTCCAGATACCCCCCTATTTCCCTCCATTGGCACACACCAAAGCTAGCTCCCCCTATCCTGGTACAATGGGGAAATCCTTTGGATGGAATTTGGAAGGGACCAGACCCCTTCCTTACAACCGGGAGGGGTTTTTCTTGTGTCTTCCCACAGGACCAACCCAAGTCTATCTGGGTCCCTGCCAGAAATGTCCGACACCACCCCGCCAACCAAGAAGATGGCCCGCCTCTCACTGACGGACCAAAATACAAGGAAGAGGAGAAGGCAGAGGAGACACCATGCCCAGAGGAGCAACAGGATCTCCTGGAAGGACATTCATGACCTAATGACAACTGCCCAGGCCATGTGTCCTCCAGAAGCCCCCCCTCCTCCATTCTTTTGGCAGTTTTCGTCATCCTTCACTCTAACTCTGCTATCGCCCAACTGCTCCCTAGCCTTCCCAACACCTACCATTGGAGATTCTATGCTAGGGAAACCTTCAATGGACACAACAAGGTTATAGGAACCCAGGACTGCCCACTTGAAGGATGTTGAACCAGAATTGAGATCCCCCTACACCCTGAATCCATCTCCACTACCCCCAGCCCTTTTCTTTGCTTCCCTTATCAAAACACAGGTGAATGTCTCCAGGAGGTCTCCACATATGGAGGTTGCAGATATTGGAGCTGCAAGATGGAGTCCACCAGCTGTGGTGGCACCATGCTCACCAACCTTAAAACTCACTTTCAGCTTTCCATCAGTGATCCCTGGAACAAACGTTGGTGAACCGGAGTCA
Source organism: Grammomys surdaster (assembly GCF_004785775.1). Taxonomy (NCBI): domain Eukaryota; kingdom Metazoa; phylum Chordata; class Mammalia; order Rodentia; family Muridae; genus Grammomys; species Grammomys surdaster. The sequence continues at coordinate 2,400,657 of NW_021620848.1, read as the reverse complement.
TGGGTAAACTTTTCCCCAATGGCTATGCCAGATACCCAGTGGCTGACTTACACATCTCCTGTGAACTTGTCCCTGCCCCCAAATATGCCTTTACCCATGCTAATATTATCCAACAGGAAAACCAGTCTCAGGAGGAACTACAAGCTACCCTCTCCTGGCTACAGTATATTCAAAATACAGCAGACTTCCTTCCCTTAACAACCCACCCCAATTCTTCCCAATGCTTTTTCTGTGCCTCTCTCTCCCAGCCATTATTAACAGCCATTCCCATTAACTTTTCCCTTTATGACCTCCACAGACCCCTGCCTGCGAGGAAAGCACAGGATGTTCCTCTCTTTGACCTACCCCCACCTCTTTGCCTTGTAGAGTCCTCCTCAAAACCCCATCTCACATGTGCCCATGACATCACCATCACCAAATCAGTATGTGTTAGCCCTCCTGCCCTCCTCTGGTGCAAAGGCACTACAGGTGCCTGTATCAACCCTCATTTTCAGGGCTTGGTAGAAATCTTTGAAGCCCCGGAAACCTTGGCCTGAAGAGGGCCAGCAGGATGGGAGGTTGCTTCAGATTTCCCAAGCCATATATGGCTCTCTTAGCTTCTGCTTCCCACAAAGAGGTCCATGGCCTTTACCACATAGGAATAACTCCTCCATGCAAATAAGGCATCCCCAAGCCCTCAAACCAAACCAGTAGAGGTTACCTGTTCTCCCCCCAAAAACTGTATATATATCCCCAGAGCTCAAAGTAAAGTGCTGCTGTGTGGTGTAAGACCTCCCGCTTTCGGAGTGTTTCTGTGATCCCTTGCCAGTTGCCAGCTATCCTGCTCATTTCAAAGGACAACTCTCCTCTCTCCTCTCCTCTCAGCGGGCAGAGCGAACTGAGAGAGCTGTAACACTTTTCTTCCGTGGGCTCCCACGAGCTACCCCAGGAAAGTGGGAACTGAAAGAGCCAGTAATACTCTCCCGCATTTGGAGGCTGGGACGGAGGTCCTGCTCCACGCGACTGAAAAGCGTGCTGTGCCCTAGTTCACAGCTATGCTCTCCCTCATAGCCACTGCCACTACCCCCGCCTCTGGGGGTCTCGAGCCCACTGGAGACAGCTGGAGCATGAGCCCTGCCGTCTACCAAAGGCCCTGGCTGCCAAAGGCCCTGGGCCGGTTCAGCAGGCTCCTTTCATGCCCCCGATCCCAGAGTCCATCTGCCCACCCCCGTGGGCCCGGCCTGGAGCAGCTGCCTGCAGCTGCCACGCTCCTCCTCCTGCCTGGGCGGCCCGTGACCGCCTCCCACGCCTGCCACCCCGCCAGCTGCTGCTGCCCTCGGTGCCCTGCAGTGGTTCCTTCAGCCTCTCTTCCGGGTCTTGTTGTGCTTTTGCTCGTGCCAGCACGCCTGCCTGCAATCCCTAGGTGAGAGTAGTGGCCCAGAGCAGATTCAAGAGTCTTACGCCTTTGTCCGCTGAGATCTGACTAGCTCATTCCTACCCAAACGCCAAGCTTTCTGCGACCGCTTCTATGACGATCTCCACCCCCCTGAGACATCTGTTCCAGACAAGTGACGTAGACAACTCCACGCCTGCGCTCTACCAAGACACACAGACCCACGATGCAACAGAGATTTACACCCGCGTGTGCCCACACGTGGGCCTACATCGTTCCCTACAGGTGGTAGAGGATCCGGACAAAGCCAGCTCCAAGAGTACCCCTCGCTGGCACCTGCCAAGACCCTCTCCATGGAACCATGAGTAACCCCAGCCTAGTCCCTAAGATTAGGCGGGTCTCTATCCTTTCTCCCTCTTTCTCTCTCCATGTGTTTCAGCCAGTGTTTTCTCTCTGAATCTTAACTACCACTAGCTCCTGCCTGGCTCAAAAAATTAAGCTTCTCTCTCCATGTGTTCTCCACAAAATGGTGGAGACTCCTTAATTGCCATTCTTTACCCCTCCCCCCAAAAATCTCCCATGCTCTGCCTGCCAAGAGGTTTGTCCCTCCCCCAGGGGTTAACTTTTCGGGCTAAAATTCCCCCACTCCCCTGCCATTTGCGGCCAGCTGGTTACAGCCAAGCTAAATCACCTGTAACAACAGGGCTGGCTCCCTGTTTTCCCCCTCCCCCACTTCACCTTCTAGGTCATTTGCGGCCCGCTATAGCCCAGCTGGCTTGCCTGATAGCAGAGGGTCTGAGGCTCAATCTGCACCCCTTCACCTCTGTTTACCTTACAGTTTCTTTCTCACAACTAAAAACTCCAGGTTGAGCCTAGAGAAACTGCCGCTGCCTGTCCTCCCCCAGCGAGCTGCTGACTCTAGGTGCTAGCCTCTAGGTGTCTCCCCGCCATAGCTCAGTCTCACACAGCCTTTCACTCCTTCTGACTCTGTTATCAAACTTCTATGTTTTTCGCTTTAAACCTTTTGTCAAAGTTAGCCTTTCTTTTCTCTAAGAAAAACAAAAGGGGGAATGCCTTGGCTTCTAACAGGCCCCCTCCACCACTGATTTTAAACCCTTCGTTAATAATTTTCTCCCAAACAGGGTTACCTACAACAACAGTGTTCGTGCTTTTCAACCCAAAATTTTCGCTTTTTGTTTAAATATTTCCTTTTCTCTCTAATACTCATGATATATGTCCAACACTTTCTTCAACTCTTTAAAAAATTTTTTTTCTTCAAGGTTTGAAAGTCATCTAAACTTACTTCCACAGGTTAAATCAACAAGCGGATCAACACCTTTCAGCTTTTTAATTAACAACTAATTTTCCTTCACAGACAAACTGTGGATATCTACCCCAGATGTTATTAACACAATGTTTTCTCCTTCAGCCATCCAATTTCCTCAAACACCTTTGGCTTTCCAAGAGTGATTCAATACTCACCTTTCAGACATCTCCCTGCTGGAGATGCTGCTTCCCTGTGATTATATCCACAGATCCAACAGAGACAAGCTGCCTATATCTCGCCAGACTACATAATCCAGAGATTAGCTGATGCCGATACAGTGCCATTGACAAGCTGCCTTCTCCCAGTCATCTCGTCTGACTGAAGACCCAGAGACACTCGATACCAACTACAGACGAACTCTTGCCAAAGTCACATAGCTGAAGTGACGTGTTAGTGAAGAAATTATAATGTCTATTTAGATTAATCAGATGCCATTAATCTCAAATTGTACAATATGTGTTTAATTGATTCGATGACTCCTTGCTTTCCCAACCCCAACCCTCAATTTCCATTACCCTTGGTTTGGTTATGCTACACCCCTGACCTGTGTGGTGTTTTCTTTTGACTTCCTCATCCAAAATTTTCATCACAGGTGACACCTCTCCTAAGAGAGGGAATTGTGAGACAGGAAGCTGTAGAGGCCAGAAAGTCTGGTGATAAGGCCCCAGAAGCCCCGTGTGCTAGTCTCTGAGACTAGCCTCACATGGTAGGTGCTTCGGGCCTTCCCAAGCATTCTAACTCTCTCAGCTTCAACTTCCACAATCCCTCCCACAGAGAGACTCACATGAGAGTCACTTGTCACATGACTCCACATTCAGAAATGCCCCCCTTCTTTTTATGAAAGAAGAAAGGGTGGGATGTGGGACTGTAATTTGGCCATGCCCCCAGAGCCCAGAGAGAAGGCAGAGAACAAATCTCTGCCTCAAGATTTTCCTGGCCCCACCCTTCTTCCCCCATTTCCAATATTTAAGCAGACACCTTCCAACATGTTTCGGGAGAGCCTTTTTATCACCTAAACCCACCGTTGCCATGACAATAAATCTGGATGTGTTTAACTCTACATGTCTCGTGAAATCTTGTATTCATTGCATAAGCGAAAACTCATGAGGAAGGGTGGGACTGGGAGAGAGTTAGCGAATAGCCGGACACTTTTCTTGAGAGCTGAGGTTTCTAGAGCGTCTCAGCAAGCTGTTGCATTCTCACTGAGTGGAGGCCCGCTGGACGCTCTCTGTCCACTTTTGTTCGAGCCCCAGCATCTCATCTGACGTGTAGCATCTCAGTGTCTCAGTTCTCGGGACTCTATAGCCGCCTGTATCAGAAAGTGTTGCCGCCGGCCGAGGTTGTGGCTCCCGAGACCGCCCTGACATCTGCACGCGGGAGCATGGGCTCTGGCCCACACCCACACCCAGGCCACCCCTGCGCAACCTGGGCATGAGATCTGTCCTACAGTAAAATGTCTTCAGCTGTGGTCCTCTGCTTGTGCTTATATATACCCAAGATTTCCTTTCAATAAAGAGAGGGACTTGAACAGACTCTCTGTCTTGTCTCCACTCTTCGCATCTCTTGCCCTTCCATCCCTGCTCTCTCTCTTGCTAGACCCTGACCTGTGGACCAGAGCAGCAGCTCTGGCCAGGACAAAGTGGCCCCGAAATGTGGGGCAGAACAGGCTGTTACAGATTAGGAGATGATATTAAAATAGAAAAGAGATGTGAGAATGAAATTTTTACTCAATATTCTGGTTTATAATTTCCAAAATTGTTAGACTTCAAGGAGATTAATTTTTATGAGTTAAGTTAGGAAAATGTGCGTCTATTAATTTTTCAGAAAGTTAGGACATCGTTTTTTGGTAGATGAGTCAAAAAAATAAATCAGAATTATGCTGTGCAAACAAGACAGTATATCTTGCTCTATGGAAAAAATCAGCAGATAATTATGTAGATTTCATACATATTTTCTCAATTCATGCTTATAGAACTTTAAAGTCTATTTACATGCTATTTATAGTTCTTAAAATATCACGTTGCTTACACATTTAAATGTAAACATTTAAGAACTATTTCCTTTATTTTATTAAGCTAATATGAAACTATACATATTCAAAGTTATGTATAAACTTATGTTTTGTGTCTCCTGCCTAAAATAGGGTGTGGTTTATTTAAACAACTCAAAATATTGTGGAAATATAATATATGTTAAATGTGTGCTATAATATAATTTACATTAGAAATATGTAATACAGAATCAAACATGTGAAAAATTTAACTGATATGCTTTTGATTTGGGACTTAATGAAAACAGATAGTGGAATGTGGTATTTTGTGTAGGAAGATACAGTAGCTGCAACCATCAATTTGTGTTTATTGAACTCTAATTGATGTGGCTACAATAATTAAAAATATAGCATCATGACTCAGAGTTAGATAGCTCTGGATGGTCTGCAAGTTATGTATTTTTGAAAGACAATGTGAAATCATCAGTAAGACATTACATACCTGCATGAGATCCAGCTATAAGGCATTTTCCTAATTATTGATAAGTGGGGGAGGGCCCTACATACTGTGGGTAGTACTAGTGGTCCTGGGTTTTGTCAGGAAGCAAGCCGGGGATGCCAGGTGAGACAAGCCAGTAAGCAGCACATCTCCGTCCTTTCTGCATCAGCTCCTGCTTTCAGTTTCCTGCCCTGTTTGAGTTCCTGTCCTGACTTCTGTTGGTGATGAACAGAAAAAAAAATATATATAGTGAGTGTGTGTGTGTTGTGAAATTGAGAAGTGAAGTGAAAAATTTTTGATAGTGTTTGGAGAAAAGAATGTGTTTTTATAGGTAAACTTAAGTGTTTACTCCCATTCTACCCAATATAATTCTTATGACATTTTTCTTTTTCTGTTTTGAAGGCTGCTAAAATTGACCTTATTAGAGTTAGAATCATAAATATGTATATTTATCAAAAGGCTGACATTCACTGAACAGAAAAAGCTGTAACATGAAAAATTACACAGAACTAATATTTTATATATTAATATAATTCTTAATATAATTAATAACATCACAAATCATATATAATATTAGACCTATTTAGTTTTCCATGTTATAACTGTTTCTACTAATGAATGTTAGCTTTTAAAAAAATTTATTAGATATTTTCTTTATTTATATTTCAAATGTTATCCCCTTTCCTGGTTTCCCCTACAAACCCTCCCTCCCCTATTCCCCCTCCCCCTGATGCTATGAGGGTGTCCTCCACCCACTCATTCGCTCTTGATTCCCCATCCTATCATTCTCCTACACTGGTACATTGAGCCTTCACAGGACCAAGGTCCTCTCCTTCTGTTGATGTCCTACAAGGACATCCTCTCCTACATATGCGGCTAGAGCCATGGGTCGCTTCATGTGTACTCTTTGGTTGGTGGTTTAGTCCCTGGGAGCTCTGGGGGGTCTGGTTGGTTTATACTGTTTTTCCTATGGGGTTGGAAACTCCTTCAGCTCCTTTCTCTAACTTCCTTTCAATCCTTTCTCTAACTTCTCCATTGGGGACCCCATGCTCAGTCCAATGGTTGGCTACAACCATCCACCTCTGTATATTTCAGGCTCTGGAAGACAAGCTCGGAAGACAGCTATATCAGGCTTCTGTCAGCAAGCACTTCTTGGCATCCACAATAGCTACTGACTATTATAATTAAGGCTGCTATGAACATAGTGGAACATGAGTCCTTATTACATATTAGACCATCTTTTGGGTATATGCCCAGGAGTGGTATGTAGAGGTCCTTGATCCACTTGGCCTTGAGCTTTGTACAAGGAGATAAAGAATGGATCAATTTGCATTTTTTAATATACTTATCTCCAGTTGAATCAGCATCATTTGTTGAAAATGCTGTCTTTTTTCCATTGGATGATTTTAACTCCTTTGTCAAAGATCAAGTGACCACAGGTATGTGGGTTCATTTCTGAGTCTTCAATTCTCTTCCATTGATCTTCCTTCCTGTTTCTGTGTTACTCTGTAATACACCTTGAAGTCAGTTCTTTTATTGAGAATAGTTTTTGATATCCTGAGGTTTTTTATTATTCCAGATAAATTTGAAAATTGCTTTCTTTTTTTATTGGATATTATATTTACATTTCAGGTGTTGTCCCTTTACCCCTCCCCAGGAGCCTCCTATCCCATCCCCCCTTATCCTGCTTCTATGAGGATGTGCCACTACCTACCCCCCACTCCCACCTCCCCACCCTCGAATTCCCCCACACTTGGTGTCCACCCTTCATGGGACAAAGGATCTCCTCTCCCACCTATGTCTGACAAGGCCATCCTCCCCTACATATACAGCTCGAGCCATGGGTCTCTCCCTATGTGCTCCCAGGCTGGTAGTTTAGACCCTGGGGAGCTCTGGTTGGTTGGTATTGTTGCTCTCCTCATGGGGCCACAAACCCTTTCATCTCCTTCAGTCTTCTCTCTAACTCCTCCATTGGGAACCCCTTGATTAGATGAATAGTTAGCTGTGAGCATCCACCTCTGAATATGTCAGACTGTGGCAGACTTCTAAGAAGACAGCTATATCAGGCTATTGTCAGCATACACTTCCTGACATCCACATCCTTTGGTGACTGTACATGGGATGGATACCCAGGTAGAATGGTCTCCAGATGGCCCCTCCTTCAGTTTCTATCCCACACTTTGTTTCCATATTTGCTCCTTTGAGTATTTTGTTACTCCATCTAAGAAGGACTGAAGCACCCACACTTGGTCTTCCTTCTTCATGAACTTGATGTGGTCTGTGAGTTGAATCTTGGCTATTTCAAGCTTTTGGGTTAAAATCCAATAATCAGTAAGTGAATACCATTTGGATTCTTTTGTGATTGGGTTACCTCACTCAGTATGATATTTTCTAGTTCCATCCATTTACCTAAGAATTTCTCAAATTCATTGTTTTGAATAGCTGAGTAATACTCCATTGTGCAAATATACCACATTTTTTGTATCCATTCCTCTGTTGAAGGACATCTGGGTTCTTTCCAGCTTCTGGCTGTTATAAATAAGGTTTCTATGAACATAGTGGAGCATAAGTCCTTGTTATATGTTGGACCACCTTTTGGATATATGCCCAGGACTGGTATAGCTGGATCCTAAGGTAATGCTATGTCCAATTTTCTGAGGAACCTCTAGTCTGATTTCCACAGTGGTTGTACCAGCTTGCAATCCCACCAACAATGGAGGAGTGTTCCTCTTTCTTCACATCCTCACCAGCATCTACTATCACCTAAGTTTTTGATCTTAGCCATTTTGACTGGTGTGAGGTGGAATCTCAGGGATGTTTTGATTTGCATTTCCCTGATGACTAAGGATGTTGAACATTTTTAAGGTGCTTCTCGGTCATTCAAGTTTCCTCAGTTGGGAATTCTTTGTTTAGCTCTGTACCCCACTTTTAATAGAGCTATTTGGTTGACTAAAGTCTAATTTCTTGAGTTCGTTGTATATATTGGATATTAGCCCTCTATCAGATACAGGATTGGTAAAGATTTTTTCCCAATCTGTTGGTTGCTGTCTTGTCCTATTGACAGTGTCCTTTGCCTTACAAAAACTTTGCAATTTTATGAGGTCCCATTTGTCAGTTCTTGATCTTAGAATGTAAGCCATTGGTGTTCTGTTCAGGAACTTTTCCCCTGTGCCTAGGTGTTCGAGACTCTTTCCCTCCTTCTCTTCTATTAGTTTCAGTGTATCTAGTTTTTTTTTTTTAAAGATTTATTTATTTATTATATATGAATACACTGTAGCTGTCTTCAGACACACCAGAAGAGGGCGTCAGATCTCATTACAGAGGGTTGTGAGCCACCATGTGGTTGCTGGGATTTGAACTCAGGACCTCTGGAAGTGCAGTCAGTGCTCTTAACCACTGAGCCATCTCTCCAGCCCCCAGTGTATCTAGTTTTATGTGAAGGTCCTTTAACCACTTGGAGTTGAGCTTTGTACAAGGGGATAAGAACGGATTGATTTTCATTCTTCTACATGCTGACCTCCAGTTGAACCAGCACCATTTGTTGAAAATGCTGTCCTTTTTCCACTGGACAGTTTTAGCTCCTGTGTCAAAGATCAAGTGACCATAGGAGTGTGGGTTCATTTCTGGGTCTTCAATTCTATTCCATTGATCTTCCTGCCTGTCTCTGTACCAGTACCATGCAGTTATTATCACTATTGCTCTGTAGTACAGCTTGAGGTCAGGGATGGTGATTCCCCCAGAAGTTCTTTTATTGTTGAGAATAGTTTTTGCTATCCTGGGTTTTTTGTTATTCCAAATGAATTTGCAAATTGTTCTTTCTATCTCTATGAAGAATTGATTTGGAATTTTGATGGAGATTGCATTGAATCTGTACATTGCTTTTGGCAAGATGACCATTTTTACTAAATTAATCCTGCCAATAATGAGCATGGGAGATCTTTCCATCTTCTGAGATCTTCTTCAACCTCTTTCTTCAGAGACTTGAAGTTCTTGTCATACAGATCTTTTACTTGCTTGGTTAGATTCACTCCAAGATATTTTATATTATTTGTGACTATTGTCAAGGGTGTCATTTCCCTAATTCCTTTCTCAGCTTATTTATCCTTTGAGTAGAGGAAGGCTACTGATTTGTTTGAGTTGATTTTATATCCAGCCACTTTTCTGAAGTTCTTTATCAGGCTTAGGAGTTCTCTGGTGGAAGTTTTAGGGTCACTTAAGTATATTATCATATCATCTACAAATAGTGATATTTTGACTTCTTCCTTTCCAACTCGTATCCCTTTGACCTCCTTTTGTTATCTAATTGCTCTGGTTAGGACTTTGAGTACTATTTTGAATAGGTAGGGAGAGAGTGGGCAGCCTTATCTAGTCCCTGATTTTAGTGAGATTGTTTCAAGGTTCTCTCCAATTATTTTGATGTTGACTACTGGTTTGCTGTGTATTGCTATGTTTAGGTATGGGTCTTGATATTTCCAAGACTTTTATCACAAAGGGATACTTTGTCAAATGCTTTCTCAGTACCTAATGAAATGCCTATGTGGCTTTTTTCTTTGTGTTTGTTTATACATTGAATTATGTTGATGGATTTCCGTATACTGACCTATCCCTGCATCACTGGGATGAAACCTACTTGATCATGATGGATGATCGTTTTGATGTGTTCTTAGATTCCTTGAAGATTTTATTAAGTATGTTTACATCAATATTCATAAGGAAAATTGGACTGAAGTTCTCTTTCTTTGTTGGGGGTTTGTATGGTTTAGGTTTAAGTGTAATTGTGACTTCATAGAATGAATTAGGTAATGTTCCTTCTGTTGCTATTTTGTGGAATTGTTTCAAGAATATAGGTATTAGCTCTTCCTTGAAGGTCTGGTAGAATTCTGCACTAAAACCATCTGTCCTGGGCTTTTACTGGTTGAGAGACTTTCAATGACTGCTTCTATTTCTTTAGGGGTTATGGGACTGTTTAGATGGTTTATCTGATCCTGATTTAACTTAGTACCTGGTCTCTATCTAGAACGTTGTCCATTTCATTCAGATTTTCCTGTTTTGTTGAATATATGCTTTTGTAGTAGGATCTGATGATTTTTTTTAAATGATTTCCTTGCTTGTGTTGTTATGTCTCCCTTTTCGTTTCTGATTTTTGTTGATTTGGATACTGTCTCTGTGCCCTCTGGTTAGTCTGGCTAAGGTTTATCTATCTTGTTGATTTTCTCAAATAACCGGCTCCTGGTTTTGTTAATTGTTTGTATAGTTCTTTTTTGTTTCTACTTGGTTGATTCCAGCACTGAGTTTGATTATTTTCTGCTGTCTACTCCTCTTGGATATATTTGGTTCTTTTTGTTCTAGAGCTTGCAGATGTGCTGTCAAACTGTAGTGTATGTTCTCTCCAGTTTCTCATTGGAGGGACTCAGTGCTATGATTTTTCCTCTTAGGATTGCTTTCATTGTGTCTCTTAAGTTTGGGTATGTTTGCCTTCATTTTCATTAAATTTTAAAAAGTCTTTAATTTCTTCCTTCATTTCTTCCTTGACCAAGTAATCATTGAGTAGAATGCTGTTCAACTTCCATATATATGTGGGCTTTCTATAGTTTTTGTTGTTATTGAAGACCAGGTTTAGTCCATGGTGATCTGATAGAATGCATGACATCATTTCAATCTACTTTTATCTCTTGAGGCCTGTTTTGTGACTTATTATATGATTAGTTTTAGAGATGGTAACATGAGGTGCTGAGAAGAAGGTGTGTGTGTGTGTGTGTTTTTTTTTTTTAGGATGAAATGTTCTATAGATATCTGTTAACTCCATTTAGTTCATAACTTCTGTTAGTTTCACTGTGTCTCTGTTTAGTTTCTGTTTCCATGATCTGTCCATTGATGAGAGTGGGGTGTTGAAATCTTCCACTATTATTGTGTTATGTGCAATGTGTGCCTTGAGCTTTAATGAAGTTTCTTTTATGAGTGTGAGTGCCCTAGCATTTGGAGCATAGATTTTCAAAACTGAGACTTCATCTTGGTAGATTTTTCTTTTGATGAGTATGAAGTGTACTTATCTTTTTTTTTTTTAAAAGATTTATTTATTTATTATTTATGAATACACTATAGCTGTCTTCAGACACACCAGAAGAGGGCATCAGATCTCATTACAGATGGTTGTGAGCCACCATGTGGTTGCTGGGATTTGAACTCAGGACCTCTGGAAGTGCAGTCAGTGCTCTTAACCACTGAGCCATCTCTCCAGCCCTGTACTTATCTTTTTTTGATAACTTTTGTTTGAAAGTTGGTTTTATTCGATATTAGTGTGGCTACTCCAGCTTGTTTCTTAGGATCATTTTCTTGGAAAATTGTTTTCCAGCCTTTTACTCTGAGGTAGTGTCTGTTTTTGTCACTGAGATGCATTTCCTGTATGCAGCAAAATGTTGGGTCCAATCTGTTAATCTAAATCTTTTTTATTGGGGAATTGACTCCATTGCTATTAAGAGATAATAATGAAAAGTGATTGTTGCTTCCTGTTATTTTTTTGTTGTTAGAGGTTTTTTTTTGTTGTTGTTTGATGTTTTTTAATGTGGTTATTTTCTTCCTTCCTTCCTTCCTTCCTTCCTTCCTTCCTTCCTTCCTTCCTTCCTTCCTTCCATCCTTCTTTTCTTTCTTTTTTATTTTTGAGACAGGATTTCTCTGTGTAGTCCTGGCTGTCCTGGAACTCACTCTGTAGACCAGGTTGGCCTCAAACTCAGAAATCCGCCTGCCTCTGCCTCCCAAGTGCTGGATTAAAGGCGTGCGCCACCACTGCCCGGCAATGTGGCTATTTTCTGTTTGGTTTGTTAAAAGATTATTTTCTTGTTTTTTTTTTTTTTTTTTTTTTTTTTTTTTTTTTTTGTAGGGTGTAGTTTCTCTCTTTTAGTTGGAGTTTTCCCTCTATTATCCTTTGTAGGGCTGGATTTGTGGAAAAATATCGAGTAAATTTGTTATTGTCAGGGAATATCTTGGTTTCTCTATCTATTTTAACTGAGAATTTTGCTGGGTATAGGATCCTGGTTGGGCATTGTGTTCTCTTAGGGTCTGTATGACATCTTCCAAGGATTTTCTGACTTTTATAGTCTCAGGTGAGAAGTCTGGTGTACTTCTGATAGGTCTGCCTTTGCATGTTACTTGACATTTTTCACTTACTGCTTTTTAAAAAAAAATTTTTATTGTATATTTTATTTATTTACATTTCAGATGTCATTCCCTTTCCCCATTTCCCCTCCCTAGAACCCCTCCGTTTTGCTTTTATACCTTTTAATTACATGCAAGTATTAAGGTCAGTTCTAGGTTGAGGAACTAGCAATACAATAGATGTAAATAGTCAAGGAATAAGGAAGACAATAAACCCAGATAGTCAAAGAATACACAGGACAGTAAACAGAGTCCCATGATCACTCCTGTGATCACTAATTCTAAGGGCTTATCAGGATGACCAAAATATCTGAGCCTACTTCCCTGTCTTAGCCTGAAGTCATTCTCGTGCCTGAAGCCTACTTCTTTGTTCTAGCTTAAGTTTTAGATTCCTGCCTGAAATTACTTCTTTGTTCTGGCCTAAGATTTAGATTTCTGCCTGAGATTGCTTTTTTGTTCCAGCCTAATGTTAGATTACTGCCTGAAGCCTACTTCCTTGTCCTTGGCCCATGTCAGATACTTGCCAACAGCCCCAAAGGTTTTCCGCCTCTCCCCATTTTTATTTCATTAACAAGACTGAGGTTGTCTTAGGTCCTTCTGACAAGAATGCATTCCTTACCCATCATGGAATATGCATTATCTAAAGCAATGCACTTCTGCCTTAGGTTGGTAAGGCTCTGTGCAGAATCTTATCCATCCTTGGCTTGCCAGCCTGTTAATTTAATAACTCTGTTGGGGGTGGGGTCCATTTTCAGGCTCAAGCTATGTAGTTTAGATTGCCAACATGTTGATGTTGTTAAAGACAAGCTTTAACATGATAAGCAGGAATAAAAATATTCCCAGGACAAAATGGGCTAGCATGATCAAGTTATATATGCCACTCTTGAAGCTTCACCAAAATAGAAATACTACTTTTTATATTCTTTCTTTTTTGTACATTTGGTGTTTTGATTTTTATGTGATGGGAGAAATTTCTTTTCTGATCCACTGTATTTGGAGTTTTGTAGGCTTGTATGTTCATGGGCAACTCGTTCTTGAGGTTAGGTAGATTTTCTTCTATAATATTGTTGATTATATTTACTGGCCCTTTAAGTTGGGACTCTTTACTCTCTTCTATATCTATTATCCTTAGGTTTGATCTTTTTATTGTGTCATGCATTTTCTGGATGTTTTGAGTTAGGAGCTTTTTGCATTTTCTTTTATTATTGTGTCAATGATTTCTAATGTATCTTCTGTACCTGAGATTCTCTCTTGTATCTCTTGTATTCTCTTGGTGATGCTTGTATCTATGACTCCTAATCTCTTTCCTAGGTTTCTGTCTCCAGTGTTGCCTCCACTTGTGATTTCTTTATTGTTTCTATTTCCATTTTTAGATCTTGGATGATTTTGTTCAATTTCTTTACCTGTTGATTATGTTTTCATGTAATTCTTTAAGAGATTTTTGTGCTTTTTCTTCATGGGTCCCTACCTGTTCACCTGTGTTCTCCTGTATTTCTTTAAGGGAGTTATGTCCTTCTTAAAGTCCTCTATCATCATCATGAGATGTGATTTTTAAATTGAAATCTTGTTTTACCAGTGTGTTAGGGTATTCAGGACTTGCTGTGCTGGTAGAACTAGGTCCTGAGATTCCAAGTGGCCTTAGTTTCTTTGGTAAGGTTCTTGTGCTTGCCTCCAGCCATCTAGTTATCTGTTGTGTTAGTTGGTATTGCTGCCTCTGACTGGAGCTTGTCCTTTTGTGGACATGTAAACCTGCGTTCTTAGTTATATCAGCACTCTTGGAGAGACCAGTTCTCTCCTGGTGGGTTTGGGTTTGGAGGGCTGTGGGACAGGCTTAACTCAGGGGTGCAGATGGAGACTGCAAGGATCCTGTCTCCAGCTGCTCAACTGTTCTTGTGCACTGTGTGCTCCTGGCCAGTCCTACTTTGGATAGCTATTGGAGCGAAAGTGGTGATTTTACCACTGAGCTTAAGAGTGAGAGCACTCCTGGGAGACCAGCTCTCTCTATGTGGTATTTATGTGTGAAGAGCTGTGGAGCAGCCTTAGTTCCTGGGTGCAGATGGAGACTGGAAGTGAATGTTAGCTTTTTAGTAGATATAGTATTTAAGACAGATTTTCTACTTGACTTTTGATGAGATTTTATTTTACAAAAAATGTGGTGTTATTAACTTTTAGATTACCAACTACTATAGCCAAGTATACAACTAGGCTTAGAAAAAATGTCAAAACATATAAATGGTTTAAGACTCTAATATAAAAATGTTACTCCAGTAATATATCCGAAGCTATAGTTATATCTGCATTGGTTTCAAATATATTGCTATGAAGTAAAATTATTTTAATAGTTATCTCAAAGATAATTAATTTACAGGAACATACAATTTATGACATAAGAGGCTTTAATCTACATAATACTCAAAAGCAAGGATGAGGCATACTTTTTCTCAGATTTCTTTTATTAAAATTGTTTTAATTAAAAACTATTTTGCTGTAAAACAAAGTGCCCTTTTGAAGACTTTGTCAGTATAATAATGTACATAGTAGATTGACAAGTTCAAGTGACAGAACTTATAATATTAACCATTGGATACTTACTAGTTATTTTCATTGGTGAAGAAGAGTTATCTCAAATACGCTTATGGGGATATTTGAAATAGATCTTTTGCTTTACTCTAAGGGAACTTGGTAAACATTTTCTCTGATTAATGTGTTGCCTTTAAGAAACTATGACAACTATAATGGTTTCTGATTAAAAATATACTTCTTTTATGTTTTAAAATATCCGTGTTGCAATTTTAAAACTGAAAATTGTATTTTTTCGATTTTTTTTTAGAATTTTAACTGTTGTACAATTTGTTTTGATAATATCTATCTCCACTTAATATCCTTAAATAAACAAACAAAACCCAAATGATGAATTTGTGCTTTCCAAAATAGTCTTTGACATGTAGTCTTTCACTGGAGCATGGTTGACTTTTCAGGGACAACAATCTTACAGAAAACTAAACCTTCTTTTCCTAGGAGCTAATAATTGCAAATTTCTTCAAGCCTAGTAGTGAGATTGTGTGCCCACCTTCTCACTCTATGGGAATTTTTATATCCTGGACTTGAATAGTTTTGTACATGCTGTAATAACTGCTACAAGTTTATATTGCAGCTTCCCTGTTGTGTTCACAAGAAGTATTCTTGTATACATGTATCTGCTCTTGTATTTTTACTGCCCTCTCCACCTCAGTGATCCCTGAGCTTTGGGAGGGAGGGTTTTATTATATATATATATATATATATATATATATATATATATATATATATATATATATATGGATAATTATTCTTTGACCTTTTATTCTCTATACCTTGGCCAGATGTGGGTTTGTGAAAAAAGTTAATATTTAAACACAACTTAAATCACCTTTAGCCTAGCATCTTACTTCAATTATTTCAAGATTCTTATATAAATATTTACTAACTTACCCATAAGATTTCACATTTCAGTTACAGTGTATGTACCACTTGATAATGTTATGATTTCTACTATATTATATTATTATGCCATAAATATTTGTGCCTCTTTGTACATTATAAATTTATTTTTAATATGTAAATGATAAGATAAAATATATTTCAGAAAGACAAAAGATAAGTTATAAGTTGTTGCAAAACTACATTTTCTGAGTGGTATATTTTAATCCAATTGCTAGGTAATCTTTATAGTTATATTGGATATTTCAGCATCATCAAAAGGCAATGGGTAGCATTTAAATATTAATCCAGGGAAAATGCCACTATTTGATATTTACACTATCATCAATCTTTATAGTTATATTGTCAGCTTTTGGGCTAATATTCACTTATCAGTAAATGCATACCATGCACGTTCTTTTGTGATTGGGTTACCTCACTCAGGATGATATTTTCCAATTCTATCCATTTGCCTAAGAATTTCACAAATTCATTGTTTTTAATAGCTGAGTAGTACTCCATTATGTAAATGTACCAGATTTTCTGTGTCCATTCCTCTGTTGAAGGACATCTGGGTTCTTTTTAGTTTCTGGATATTATAAATAAGGCTGCTGTGAACATAGTAAAGCATGTGTCCATTTTGTATGTTGGAGCATTTTTTGGATATACGCCCAGGAGGAGTGGTATTGCTGGATCCTCAGGTAATACTATATTCAATTTTCTGAGGAACCACCAGACTGCTTTCCATAGTGGTTGTACTAGCTTACAATGCTACAAACAGTGGAGGAGTGTTCCTCTTTCTCCACATTATCACCAGCATCTACTATCACCTGAGTTTTTCATCTTAGCCATTCTGACTGGTGTGAGATGGAATTTCAGTGTTGTTTTGATTTGTATTTCCCTGATGTTGAATACTTCTTTAGGTGTTTCTCAACATTTCAGGCAAGAATCTAAATCTTAGGCTAGAACAAAGAAGTAATTACAGGCAGGAATCTAAATCTTAAGCTAGAACAAAGAAGTAGGCTTCAGGCATGAAAATGACTTTGGCCTGGAACAAGGAAGTAGGCTCAGATATTTTAGTCATCCTGATAAGCCCTTAGAAATAGTGATCACAGGTGTGATCACGAGACTCTGTTTAATGTCCTGCGTGTTCTTTGACTATCTGGGTTTATTGTCTTGCTTGTCCCTTGACTATTTGCATCTATTGTATTGCTAGTTCTTCAACCTTGAACTGATCCTAATACTTGTATGTAATTTAAACAGTATAAAAGCAAAAAAGGAGGAGGGGAGATGGGATAGGGGATTAACTGGGGGGTGGTAATAGGGAAAGGGGATAAATCTGAAATGTAAATAAATAAAATACCAAGTTAAAAAAATAAAGAATGAAAAAAAAATAAAGAAAGAATGATCCCTTTACCCACAATGGCATCAGAATTCTTCCCAAATCCCTCAGTCCTCTTATGTCATTTTCTACAGCAGATGGTCACACTTGAGAAGCAGTGATATTTACTACTCTTTACAGACAGGCCAGTGTAGCACTTTCTGAATGATCAGCAGTTGTCTATCTAACATAGAAAATGACAAGGTGAAGTATTGACCTTAAGGGAAATAGGTGAATGTACAAGACATAGATATAAATGCTTTTGCAACTAAGCAAGACAGCAAAATACAATACCAAGTCTAAAAGAAGATGATAAACATCTAGGAGTTTTATACATTGAGTTCCATGAATGACAACAAGAGAAGTGTTTAATAGCTGGTTTGAGTTTTTTTAATATTCATCACTCCATAAATATGCAAACTACAAAAGCCTTTTGTGTCATCACTAATTCTGACTCAATTGTGTTTGCCCATGTAAGATGATCTGCATACATTTGATGATGTCCAATAATCCATCAGTTTCTTCATTTATTTCCATAACAGAGAAACATACATCTGACTGTGAAAGTAGAATAGAGAAAGTGACTGATTTTTTTTCTGGTTTCACTGAAACTTAATTATCAGGGTGTGTAGTACTCAAGTTGTATCTTAAATTTCTTACTCCTGTTACCATTTTAGATACTTACTGTTCTGCCTTGCTTTCTACATTTCCATTTTTAAATATTATGGCCTTCATATGACAGGATTTGATCTCTATCTTTGATTAGCGTAAGTGAGTAATGTATTATTCCATTATATATTTTCTCTATGCTTGATTTTCTTTAAGGCATTTTTTAGTAATCTGTGATCTTCCAGATTTAATTTACAGGTTTCTTTGCATTCTTCAGTTATGCATAATATTTCTCTTCTCTAATTCTATTCTCTGAGCATTTTTAGATGCCCTGGACAGAGTATAATCTTAGATTCATTTTAGCTCAGTGCAGTCTATCTGTAATCCCCTCATTTTTCTGTAGTCTGTTGCTTCAGTAAACTGATATCATTGTACAAGAAGAAGCTCCTTTATCCTTCTGGGGAAACAAGGGAGCATTGATAATTTTCTTATAGAATACAGCCCCAAAACAATGCTTCATCCAGAATTGCCATCTGGAAAAGTTTAGAAAAGCACATAAATATATACATTTATGACAGCTCATGTTAGGTCCTGGATTATTCTCATTTTTCTTTTAATAAAAAAATTGTATTTACTTAGAAGCATTCAGAATGTCAACAAAACAGCCACAATTTTTTTTTTCAATTACAGAGTGGTATTCAGTTAACAGAACAAAAGTTATCTTCGTATAAATTGCATCAGAGACAACTGAAGATGAAAAAAAACCCAAAAATAAAATGAAAAGAAAAGAAAAGAAAAACAAAAACCAAACTACTTTCTCCATATATAACTAGTTTGTGCTGTGCACCAACAAGAACCTGCTTTAAATTTCCATGCCAATTTACAACCTCCAGACTGTACCAGACAAGGTTAGTGGCTATTGAAAATACCACCAGGACAGGGCTATCTAAAGATTCATTTGGTAGTGTGTTAACTATACAAAAAAAGACACTGTACAGTTTAAAAACAAATCTTACACAGCCTTACATTTCAATTTTTTTCTTTAAAAGGAGTGAGTTGTGTACAGTGGGGGTTAAATGCTTTATAGACAAGAAAAAAAACTGCGCTAGAACCAACTTATTCTTAACCTCCTCCTCCTCCTCCTCCTCCTTCTCCTCTTTCTTCTTCTTCATCTTTGTCCTCCTCTTCTTCCTCCTCTTCCTCATCCTCTTCATCCTCCTCATCATCTTCCTCTTCCTTCTTTTTCTTGCTCTTTTCAGCCTTGACTACCCCCTTTTTCACTGCATCAGGTTTTCCTTTAGCTCTGTAGGCAGCAATATCCTTCTCACACTTCTTCTTCAGCTTGGCAGCCTTCTTCTCATAGGGCTGCTTGTCATCCGCTACGGTGTTGTTCCACATCTCTCCTAGTTTCTTTGCAACATCATCAATGGATAAGCCAGGATGCTCGCCTTTGATTTTTGGGCAGCACTCAGAACAGAACAAGAAGGCTGAAGGAGGCCTCTTAGGTGCATTGGGGTTCTTGAATTTCTTTTTGGTCTCCCCTTTGGGAGGGATGTAGGTTTTTATTTCTCTTTCATAATGAGCCTTGTCAGCCTTTGCCATATCTTCAAATTTCCCCTTTTCTTTAGCAGACATAGTCTTCCACCTCACTGAGCACTTCTTGGAGAACTCTGAGTTGACACAAGCATCTGGGTGCTTCTTGTGCTCCTCCCGGCAGGTTTGCACAAAGAAAGCATTTCATGTTCAAAAAAAAAAAATTAAAAAAAAAAAAGAAAAAAAAAGAATGTATATGAGGACATTTTGCCTCTCGGCTTCTTAGGATCTCCTTTGCCCATGTTTAGTTGATCTTCTCTTCTGGGAGGCACAGAGTCGCCCAGTGCCCATCCGGCTCTCGCTTGCGGCTCTCTCTTGCCCCTGCGCTGTCTCTATGGAGCTCAATGTACTGCAATGGCTGTGAGAGCGGGAGCCAGAAGCTATTTTCATTATTTATTTATTTATTTATTTATTTATTTATTTATTTATCTATCTATCTGTATTTTGGTTCTCAAACTGATCTAGAATAGGTTTGAATTGCTGCATATTACATAATATATTTAGGAATAAATTTTAGAATTAGCTAAACATTAATTTAAATTTTGAAGAGAAACCATAATAATAGGAGAAAAATGGAAAACAATACTATACAGAAAGATTATTAAAGTTATTGGTTATTGTTACTTTCAAGTAATATGCTTAACTGGTATCTTCAATATGGTGAACTTACTGAATAATTAAAATTCATTTTCACATTTTCCAGTGATTTTTTCAAACTAAACCATAGACAATTGTTGCTGATATACAGAAGGGAAGAGAAGATAACAGCATCTCTGATCAAGGTGGGAGTGATAAAGACAGAGCTGGAATTTGAATGCAGAGTTCTACATGACCTTGGAAGGGACAACATGACACAGTTTCCACTCCTGGAGCAGGGCCAGCAGGGTATGGGACTCCATAAGTGTTGACAATTGCAGTAGGTATAAGGTTCATTTGTATAATGATCTATATATTTTAATTAATGTTCATCCTTTGGGGGAATGTCCTCTCTGGGTTAATGACTCCATAATAATCAGAAACAGCACAATTCTGGGAAGCAAGTATCTCTGTGACATTGAGTACTTCAGGACAGCCCTTAAGGCTGTGGGAAAGAACCCTGAAAACACGAATTCAAGAATATATAAATCAGTTTTAGAGCTGCCTTTTACAAGATTTCTCAATGTTGCAAAATATAAGGATGCAATATGAATTGTATGAGGGGCTTTACAGACCTAGAAGAACAAAGACAGCTGTACCAATAAGCCAGCTTGTCAGAAAGATATTTAGAAAGGAGATAAAAAGATTTATGGAATAGTTTTCTCAGGGCAAGTTGCCACCCAGATAAGCCTATTGTTTGTATTTACAAAGGCAAGCAGATTTCTGACTTTACAGTCAGCCTGGGACAAAGCAAGTTTAGGTCCAGGAGTGGTGGGAGTAGGGACCTCAGGGTGGGATCCTACCTGGCTAAGCTTCCTGTTTGTGTTTGTGAAGGCAGACAGATCTCTGAACTGAATGTCTGTCTACAGAGTAAGTTGCAGGACAGTCAAGCTTAGGCAGTAAAGGAGTCAAGAAACTGGAAGATAAGTTTCTCACATTAAAAAAAAAAAAGCCTCTATGTATAGCAACCACAAGCATTGTGTTCAGAGAACCACTTAGGACTTGCTATGTTTAAAAAAATGTACTTGCTGTCTTTTTCTAAGAATCAAGGGCTAAGGTCATAAAATGCTAATTCATGGGATAATCAAAAGGGAACCTGGGATATATGACTGAATTGATATGTAAATGTAAAATGAGAGAGAGAGAGAGAGAGAGAGAGAGAGAGAGAGAGAGAGAGAGAAAGCTACCTAGAGAGAGCTGCTTGGAGAGTTAACCTGGCTTTTTTTAGAATTTTCTTGTGGGTTTTCTAAGTTTGGTTAGGGAAAAAAAAAACCCAGTTAGAGAGCTAACACAGCTCTTTTAGATTTTTTTTTTTTTCTAGCAGGTTTTCTGACTTAGGTTAGAAAACCTGAGAGTTCACTCAAGCAGAGACCTGAGAGTTAACTCA
Organism: Grammomys surdaster; assembly: GCF_004785775.1. Taxonomy (NCBI): domain Eukaryota; kingdom Metazoa; phylum Chordata; class Mammalia; order Rodentia; family Muridae; genus Grammomys; species Grammomys surdaster. The sequence goes on along the minus strand of NW_021620848.1, from coordinate 2,379,252 downwards.
AGCAGAGAATTGTCTTGAGCAGAGAGCTATCTAGAAACCCATATCATGTAGACTACAGAGCTGTCAGCGTGTATCCCATCATTCAAATAGTTTTCTTCCACTGCTTCCAAATACTCCTTTCTCAGAACACCTTCTCCAAGCCAAGAACGGTCCTACTTAACTCCAAAATCTTCCAGTATTTCTTCCCATGTATAAAATTAGATGGTCAAAGGTAAAGAACTAAGCATATAAGTAAAAAGATTTATTTTATTCTTCCATTATTAAGATTTTTAGTGTCTGGTTGAAGCGTGTTCTGACCTGGGAGACATAGGGACATATGTACTGACTACCAAGTAAGGCCAGAGAATATTCTTTATTTCAAGCTATCTCAAATTTTCTATATAAGATCTGAGTAGAAGTAATCATCATTGGGATTACTTTTAAAACTAAGCATATTATTATTTGGACTTTTATATTTGTGTTTTTATTGAAAAATAATGTGGATCACTAATCTCTATTAAATTATCAGTGAATGATCTTTGTTCTTCATTTTATGGATTTCTCATGCATAAAAGAAGAATCAAATAAATTGACAGTGACTGAGTTCTTGTTAGTGAAACCTTGATGGTTATTTAAAACCTTAAGGCAACTAACTTGAAATAAATATAAAGGAAACTTTACTTCTGCTTTGAATTCATCTACTTTTTAGAAAGTATTTATTTATTTATTTATTTATTTATTTATTTATTTATTTATGATATGGCAGAGCTCTGGCTTGAACTGCAGAGTTTATACATTGTCTTTGAGTATCTTACATTCTCTGGATGTATCTTAATGCACTTCAGGTTCATTGCATTTTAGGCTATTCCTAAAACTTGTAGGCTTGTGTTATAGTTGTTAATTTCTTAAGATTTATTTATTTTTCAAATTTTATTTGTACAAGTATTTTGCCATCAAATAAAGTCTGTTTATCATGTGCAGTACTGAGATCATAAAGGACAGAAGAAAGTATCAAATTCCTTTGAAGCTAAGGTTGTCAACAGTTGTGAGCTGAGACGTGGGTGCTTGGAACTAAACCTCTTATCTTTTTCAAGAGCAGCATGTTCTTTTTACTCCTGTGCTGAGAAGATATTGCCAATGCAAGATGACACTTATGCTGTCCTTATATTTTTATGTTTAAGCAAGTTTCATATAAGCCCTGGTAATTTAAAGATATGTTGTTAATATTTTCTTCCCCTTCAAGTATTCTGTGATAATATTTTGCGGAATTTATAACTTATTGAGAAAATCTATATAAGGTTGAAATTCTAGATATCTGTTTCTAATTTGAGATCTTGGTTAATAAAAAAAGGACAAGGTTTTATTTGCTTCTTTCTTAATTTAAAATTGTATTTCATTTTATGTTTTTACATTCCAGTTGCTGCCCCCTCCTGGTACCCTCCTCACAGAGTCCCTGCTTCCTACCCCTACCCTTTCTCCTCTAAGAGGGTGGGACCCCCCCCCTGGGCATTCCCCAAACCTGGCATATCAAGTCTCTGCAAGGCTGGGCACATTCTTTCCCATTGACACCAACCAAAGCAGCCCTATTGGGGAATGAATTCCGCAGATAGGCAACAACTTTAGTGTCAGCCTCCACTTCAGTTGAGGACTGAGCTGCACATGTGCTACATATGAACTGGGTCCCTTGGATCAGCCATTGTATGCTCTTTGGTTGGTGGCTCAGTCTCTGAGAGCTCCCAAGGGTCCAGATTAGTTGACTATGTTAGTGTTTCTGTCATTTCTATTGTTACCATCCAGCCTTAATCCATGGTGATCTGATGAGATGCAAGGGGTTATTTCAATCTTCTTGTATCTGTTGAGACTTGCTTTGTGCCCAATTATATGATCAGTTTTGGAGGTTTCGTGAGGTGCTAAGAAGAAGGTATATTCTTTTGTTTTGGGTTGAAATCTTCTGTGGATATCTACTAGAACCATTTGATTCATAATATCTGTTAGTTTCATTGTTTCTCTGTTTAGTTTGTTTTCATGACATATCCATTGCTGAGAATGGACGTGTTGAAGTCCTTGTTATTGGGTTGGGTTCAATGTGTTATTTGAGCTTTAGTAATGTTTCTTTTATGAATGCAGCTGCCTTTGGATTTGGAACATAGATGTCCAGAATTGAGATGTAGTCTTCATGGATTTTTTTCCTTTGATGAGTATGAAGCATCTTTCTCCATCTTTTTAGATTATTTTTGATTGAGTGTCTATTTTCATTGATATTTGAATGGCCACTCCTGCTTGTTTCTTGGGCCTGTTTGCTTAGAAAACCTTTTTCCAACCCTTTACTATGAGGTAGTACTCTCTTTGTTGCTGAGGAGTGTTTCTTGTATGCAGCAGAATGATAGATCCTGTTTACGGATCCAGTCTGTTAACCTGTCTTTTCATTTGCAAATTGAGTCTATTGATGGTGAGAGATATTCATGACCAATGATTGTTACTTCCTGTTATTTTGATGTTGGTAGTGTTATTGTATATGTTTGATTCTCTTGTTTTTGCTGTGAAATAATTTTTTTGTGTATTCTTGGGTGTATTTTATCCTCCTTGTATTGGAGTTTTCCTTCTAGTATCCTCTGTAGGGCTGGATTAGTAGAACTATATTGTTTAAATATAGTTTTATCATGGAATATCTTGGTTTCTCCATTTATGGTGATGCAAAATTTTTCTGGGCATAGTAGCCTGGTCTGTCATCTTTGGTCTCTTAGGATCTGGAAGACATCTGTCTAGGATCTTCTGGCCTTTAGAATCTTTGTTGAGAAGTCAGGTGTAATTCCAATAAGTCTGCCTTTATATGTTCCAATCTTTTTTGTGTTCTGTAAACTTCCTGTATGTTTATAGCCATCACTTTCTTTAGGTTAGGGAAGTTTTCTTCTATGATATTGTTGAAGATATTTTCTGTCCTTTTGAATTGGCAACCGTCACCCTCTTCTTTTCCTATTATTCTTAGCTTTGATCTTTCATAGTATCCCAAACTTCCTGAATGTTTTGTGTTAGAAACTTTTTAGGTTTGGCATTTTCTTCTATTGTATCTTTTATGCCTGAGATTCTCTCTTCCATCTTCCATGTCTTGTATTTTGTTAGTGATGCTTGTATCTATAGTTCTTGTTCTCTTTCATAGGTTTTTCATCTCCAAGGTTGCTTCCATTTGTGTGGTGTGTTTTTTTCCTTTTTCTTTCTTTCCTTTTTTTCTTTTTCTTTTCTTCTTCTTTTTTTCTTCTGTTTTCATTTTTAGGTCTTGAACCCTTTTATTAGCTCTTGAACCTGTTTGATTGTATTTGCCTGTATTTCTTTAGGGGATTTATTTATTTCCTACTTAAATGCCTGTATCATATTTATAAGATAAGATTTAAAGTCACAGACTTGCTCCTCAGGTGTATTATGATATCCAGGGCTATTTGAGAACTGGATTCCAATGGTACTATACTACACTGGCTTCTATTAATTGTGTTTTTCTACTTGCCTTTAGCCATTTAGTTTTCTCTGGTGTTGGCTGGCCTGGTAGTTCGTGGGCATAGCAATCCTCTGGGACTGGTTGCCCCAGGTGGCAGCAGGCTTACCAAAAGGCCAGCAGATCTATGGACTAGGGTGTGGAGTGCAGACAGATCCTCCATTGCAGTTAGAAGTATGTACAAGAAATAGGGTCCATTGTCTTGGTTGTCCTGGGTGGGAGCAGGTAGAGCTTTATGATGGGTAGTGGGGGTGCAGGTAGAGGTGTGGACTTGAAGGAAGATGGTGCTCTGGAAGTTATTTGCTTCTTAAGATGGCAGAAATTTTCATATAAATAAATAAGAAGGCAGAAATAAAGCCTTCTTCAGTCAAGATAAACTTTGATTTTACATTTTCACAGTTGCTATGCAGAAAAATATCAATGTGTATGACAGCCAAATATGAGTTTGTTATTTTGGTCAAACATGTCACATTTTAGAAATATTACAGCCAAATTAATAAAGAAGGCAGAACAAACCAAAGAGAGTTAAGCTTTATTATCTTTGTCTGAGAACTTAAACACTTTACATTTTTATTAATTAGTTAATTAATTAATTTTATGTATATGAGTACATTATAGCTATCTTAAGACTCACAAGAAGAAGGCATCAGATCCCATTACAGATGGTTGGGTGGTTGCTGGGTATTGAATTCAGGACCTCTGGAAGAGAGGTCAGTTCTCTTAACCACTGAGCCATCTCTCCAGCACATATTTTTTATTTTTAAATTGTTAATTAATTACTTAATTTCAATCGCAAATGTTGCCCCCTTTCTTGGTCTTCCCTTGCAGAGTTTCTCCCATCCCTTCTTCACCTCTGAAGGGGCAGGGCACTCCCCTGGCATCTCTCCAACCTGGAGCATCAAGTCTTTGCAGTACTAGATACATCATCTCCCATTGATACCAGATGTGGCAGCTTTCTGCTACACATGTATTGGGGGCCTCTGACCAGCCTGTGTATACTCTCTGGTTGGTGTTTCAGTCTCTGGGAGTTCTGAGGGGTTCAGGTTAGTTCACATTGTTGGTCTTCCTGTGGAGTTGTCATCTCCTTGAGGGCCTTCAATTCTTCCCCTAACTCTTCCACAGGTATCCTTGACTTTTGTTCAGTGTTTGTGTGTAGGCATCCATATCTGTCTCAGTCAGATGCTGAGTAGAGCCTCTCAGAGGGCTGCTATGCTAGCCTCCTGTCATGAGTATCATTTTTAAATGAATATTTTGTTTTTGTTTGGCTTATTTCACTTACTATAATCCTCCAAATCCATTCATATCACAAATCACAAGAGTTCCTTTTCCCGTGTAAATAGTCTTTGGTGTCCTTATATTTTCTTCTGCTGAGTTGTTTGAGGCTGTTGCTGGTTTTATGGCTATTGTAAATGGTGTGGCAGTGAATATGGAAATACAGATATCTGTTCAAAGAATACCAATTTTGTGATTCATTTGAGCAGGAGCTAAGATTCAGGATAAATTCTCCTGAAATTGTGATGGATGAACATTCTCTCTCCACCTAAATCCTATCTTTCTTATTTATTTATTTATTTATTTATTTATTTATTTATTATTTTTACAACAGTGGAATCTTAGTCACTGATAACAATAAAGAGTAAACTATGAGTGGAAATGAAAGCAGAGGACGTTTTATTTAAAGATGTAGTCATCTTCATCTGTTTCCCTGAAAAAGCAATACAGTGGCTGCAGAAAGAGATGATATATATATATATATATATATATATATATATATAGAGCAATATTTAAATTTTTGACTACCAACCTAAGTAAATATACTTCTTATATAAGACAAGCCTACCAATCTTGTCTTGTTCACTTATCTTTAGCTAGCGACTTCTTGTACCTAATTTCATTCTATTCTTTATAGTTCCATTCATTTTTCCCTACCATTTCATGTCTTTATAAAAATATAATAGAAATATTAAACAAGTCAATATTGTGAGCCAATAATAGACTACAACCAAACCTTATAGATACATGTATTGTTAGTAATTTTTAAATGGTAATTAAAAATTAATCTTTTGTTGTTAGCATACATTTTGGAAGGCTTGCTGAGATATAATTTACATTCTCTCAACCTTGTACATTAGAATTTGATAGTTTCAGGATGCGTTTTAGAAAATGTATCTAAGTGTCCTAACATAAAAAAGTATAAAAATTCACTATTTTATTCCAAATTCCAAATCTTTTTGCACTTCCTATCTCAACCCTACTCTGATGCTAACCTTAGATAAGGACTACTTAAGTTTCTGTCTCTCTGTCCATTTTTTCCTTTTATACATGGCGTATGAACAGAATTCTATAATTTCTAGTATATTACGAGTGTCTTAAGTTTGTGTAACATTTTTAGATTTAGTTATTTTGCAGTATATATCAACATCTCTTTTTCTTCCTGGATAATATTCATTTTATTATTATGCTACATTTTTGTTTTTATATTTGTTGTTCTAGTCACATTTCTATTCTGTAATGTAATACTCTGACCAAAAGTAGTTTTAGAGAGAAAGAGTATATTTTACTTACAATTCTGGATTAAGTTCATTATTTCTGAGAAGTTACAGCAGAAGGTGCTTGAGAGAGCTATTAACCATTATATACATACCCAAGAACAGAGAGAAATAAATGTACAGATTTCTTCTACTTACTTTCAACAACCTTTCTTTACTTGCATACAGTTCAAGACTCAGCCCATAAACTACAAACATTTAGAGAGAGTCTCTCTACATCAGTAAACAATCTAGAGAACCTCTCCTACAACCACAGACATACTTACAAGCCAACCAGATTATAATAATCTAATTTTTACATAGATTTTTATTGTTGTTGGTATTCTGTTCATTTTTCTATCTTTGAAGAAATGGTCTTTTAGGTGTGTAGCTGATATTATTCCCAGTGGGTCATTTGTCTTTCAATGTTGAGCCATGAGAATTAGAATTAATTCTGGGTACAAGTATCCATTCCAATATATATATGTGTGAGTGTGTGTGTGTGTGTGTGTGTGTATGTGTGTGTGTGTATGTGTGTATATATGTATATAATTTGCAATATTTTTATTCTATAGTATGCTAGCTCATTTTCTGAATTAAGTCAATTTCAGTGTAGACTTTTAAAGTATTTTAATGGACAAGTAAATGTATTTATATTTCTTGCATGAAATGTGGTAATTTAAAATTTTTAAGATTTTAAATCAAATTCCTTAAAATATGTATCACCTAAAATACATAGCCTTTATGTTGTGAGAACATTTAAACTGTATTCCCCTGGCAACTTTCAAGTGTACTGTTAACAGACTCTAAACATCAGGAAATGCAAAATACTCTCTTGAACTCATTATTTTCTTTTTAACTAAAACTTGGCATTTTCTAAATAACAGCTCTTGTATCTCTCTACATACCATCCTCTGTAACTACTATTCACTATTTAACTCTCTGAATTCAATTCTTTTACATTTTACATACCAAAGCAAACATGCTTGATATATTTGGCTTAATATAATGTCATTCAAATTCATCAATATCATCACATACAAAAATGTATTGTCTTTTGTCTTTATTTTAAGGTTGAATATTATGTTTTGTGCAAACACAACATTGTCTTCATCTCTTCATCTACTGATAGATGTTGGTTGACTGTATATCTTGGCTAATGTGATGAGAGAGAGAGAGAGAGAGAGAGAAAGAGAGAGAGAGAGGGGGGTAATATCCCATCAATGTAGGCTAAAAATTTTAAAAACCTACTTTTAATAAGGTTTCTCAAATATGTCGACTCCCATTCTAGCCCAGTGGTCAAAGGTAGGGGAGAAAAGATGGTAAATAGAAGAAGGGGATGTGGACCTGTTTTTAAGTAGTTGCTCGGGAAAGATTCCAATCTCTGTTTGTTAGGATACCAGCAGTCCACTTCAGTAGTGTCAGGATAGTAAACATAAATCAGCAGTGGTATCATGATCTAGGAATAACCACCAGGCCTCCATTGAATTGGCACAAGCCATCAGGAATGACCAAGACCAGCTGGGACACCAGGAGTTTTCTGCCATGCCTTTCTCAATAAAGTGAAAATTAATGAAGTTGAAGATGTAAGAGCAGTGAATTGTTGCAAAGATAGATACACAAGCAGACTGTCAGTTGTCAATTGAGTCCTATTAATACTTTCCCCAAACATCAAGTGTTCTCCCACAGTTCTTGCCTCAACAAAACATCATGTGAATTTGTATTAGCAAAACATCACCCGATTCTGTATCATCTGACATATCCTGAAACTTACACTTTACATCAACATGTATATTTTATGCCCTGTCTTTATTAGAGATCCTATTGCCTTGCATAGACACCATGACCAAGGCAACTTTTATAAAGGAAGTTGTATTTAATTGGGTCTAGCTTATAGGTTCAAAGGTTAATCTATTAACCATTATCATAGCAGGGAACATGGTGGTATTCAGGTAGACTTGGTGCTGGAGAAGTGGATATATACTCTGATCCATAAGGGCGGGGGAGGGAGGGAGGGAGGGAGGAAGAGAGAGAGAGAGAGAGAGAGAGAGAGAGAGAGAGAGAGAGAGAGAGGGAGAGAGAGAGAGAGAGAAAGCTTCTGACCCTGATATGGGCTTTTGAAATCACAAAGCCCACTCCCAGTGAAGAACTTCTTAGAATAAAGGTACACCTACTACAACAAGGCCACATCTCCTAATAATGATGTCTCTTATTGGCCTATGGAGACTGTTTTCACTCAAACCATCACATACCCTTTTGATTGATTATTGGAATACAAGTAATTACATTTTAATTTTTTTGAGAAGCCTCTTCATTGTAATTTATAATTCATATACTAACAAAGTTTAAATTTTGATCATCTAATTTTTTCTCTTTTCAATTATGATTTTGGTGTTATGTCTAAGAAATTATTGTATAGTCCATTACAATAAAGATCTATCTTTATCTTTTTATACTAACAAAGGAAAAATTATTTATCTTTTTATACTAACAAAGTTTAAATTTTGATGATCTAATTTTTTTCTCTTTTCAATTATGATTTTGGTGTTATGTCTAAGAAATTATTGTATAGTCCATTACAATAAAGATCTATATGTTTTCTACAAGTCTTATTGTTTTAACTTTCATTATGACATAATAAAAATTTTGGTTTAGTTTTTGAAGCAAATATGTTTTAAATAAAGTTTACTATTAAGTCTAAGAGAATATGTTCCTGAAAACATTACAGCACCTAGCATGCAGCAACTGCATAAAGAAATGTACAAAATAGAGAGTTGTTGGGAGCTGACTCTGAGCCGAGGGTGGCTATTATCTTTGTAGCCATCTTCAGCCATGTACCCTGACAAGAGACTTATTTTCAACAGCCTACAACAGCTGAACACTCTCTGATAATTATCTTGATCCTTTCAGTCAAGGCCAGACAGTGGTAGCACACACCTTTAATCCCAGCACTTGAGAGACTCAGGAGAGATATAAAAGGAACAGTCAGAGACAGTCAGAGAGCAGACAGACTAGTCAGAACAGACAGACTTCGTCTCCAGACAGACTCAGACTAGATAGACCAACTCAGAACAGAGAGACTCAGAGCATACAGACTAGACTAGACAGAGAGACTAGACCGAGACAGACTCAGACAGACTCAGACAGACTCAGACAGACAGGCTAGACAGAACAAACAGATTGACTCCATCTCCAGCAGCAGACTTCGTCTCCATCGTTGACCAGACTTCGTCTTTTCTCCATTCTTCGAGTCCCTGTCCCCACTCTCTCTCTTGCTCCCTGACCCGCAGACCAGAGCAACAAAATGGGCCGTTACAGAGAGTGAATGAACTCACATATTTGATAAGTAGTTTGGTGAGCTTCTTGCAATATAAGCCAATAACTGAGTGGAATCTATGGGCTTCAGGCTGATTAGAATACTTAGATGTTCCTACTGCCACCCCACCCCAAATAAGAGAGAATAATGTTTCTTGCACATCAGGATTGAACTCCCTCAGAAAATGTCCAAGTATTCAAATACTTGTGGACAGTTGGCTATAGTTTGTTAGAAATAAATACAAAGTCAGCTGCTGGCTAATTTCTATTTGTAAACTTGTGGTACCTGATCACCACCAGCCTTAGTACTTGCTTTTGCCTCTTGACCTTTAATCGTGTTTATTCAAAATGGATATTTTCTGACCTCAATTTTAACAGAAATTTTAATAAAAGAATTCTCAAAAATAAAGAAGTTGAATTTTTCACTTTTAGACACATCAATTCTTCAGTTTTGTTTCTTGACAAGTTGACAAGTGACCTATGTTCTTGTTCCAAACAAAAATCAAATTAATCTGTAAACTCATCTAACATTTTCATGCTCTAATATAAAAACAAATTCTGCAATGGCAAACTGCAAACCATTCATCCATGCAAATGATGTGGAGGATGAATATAAGTGTCCATCAAACATGGAAATGTTTGAGTCAGGTCTAGGGTATCACAACCTAGTCAGAATGTCTCGAACTGTAACCTAATTAAAAGGAAAAGCCTAATGAGTACAATATAAGACATCTTGCATTTGTTGTTCTCTCCCAGTTAGTGTCATAGGCTGTATTTACTGTCATGTAGAAATCATATTCTGACGCATATCCACATTTAACACTTCTCAGCCATAAAACACACAGCAATCTTCCTCAGAGGTATCCATTTTTAAACAATTGACAATGATGTATATATAACAAGGAAAAGGCTGTAGTTTGCCCATCTCAGTACACTGCATTTTGGAGTAAAAAAAGGACATCAAAATTCCTTTTAAGATAAAATTGCACCTTTAGAGTTTGACATATTTTTAGGGTGATATTTCCTCATGTAAGAAGCTGTTGTGTACCAGGAGGCAACATGCTGTTGTGTACCAATATATCTTATGTCTATATGGATGTGGTGCCTGTCAATAATAAATTTGATGGCCTATGCCTTAGGCAGGAATCAAGAGGTGAGACATCCAGGAGCAAGAAAGAATTCTGGAATAGAGTCAAGTGGGGGAGATTTGCCAGGAAGATTTAACAAAAGGTACCTGAGTACAGGTAACCAGCCATGTAACAGAAGGTAGGTTAAAATGAATGGGTTATTTTAAGTTATGATCTAGTCAGAGAAGAGCCTAGCTATGTGGTCAAGGTATATGTAAATATATTTTTAGTCTGAGTCTTATTTCTGGGATCTGGGGCAGGGATGAAGAACTCAACTTAACTTCAAAAAAATGTCAAGAACCCAAGCTTTTGGCCTGAAATGTACAGGTAAAAGAAGATGGTAGGGGAATAGGCTAGCTGGAGAACAGACTTAGTCCATTTAAAAAAGAATGAAAGCAGACAAAAGCCTGGGGGAACAATAGCTGTGACTTCTCCCAAGTGCAGCACAGTTAAAAGCTTGTTAGAGAGAGTTAAGCCTGAATTCACTGCCTGTGATGGTTTTTATATATGCTCAGCCTAGGGAGTGGCCCTATTAGAAGGTGTGGCCCTGTTGGAGTAGGTGTGTAACTGTGGGTGTAGGCTTTAAGACCCTCATCCTAGCTGCCTGGAAGCCAGTATTCTGCTAACAGCCTTCAGATGAAGATGTAGTACTTTCAGCTCTTCCTGTACCATGCTTGCCTGGATGCCACCATGTCCCTGCCTTGACGATAATGGACTGAACCTCTGATCCTGTATTAACTCCAATTAAATGTTGTCCTTATAAGAGTTACCTTGGTCATGGTGTCTGTTCACAGTAGTAAAACCCTACCTAAGACAAAAACTGATATTGTGAGTAGTGTATTGTTGTGATAGGCCTGACCATGTTTTTGTTGAGAAGAGTGTGGATTTTGTGACTTTGGATTTGGAAAGCATTGGAATGCTTTAAGTGAAGTTTAATGGGTTATCCTAGTAGGAATATGGAAGACTTTGTTGCTGAGAGTGACTTAAACTGTGCCAACCTTGCCCAAGAAGTTTCAGTGGGGAAGAATTTCAGTATGTGGCCTAGAGACTGTTTTTGTAATGTTTTGGTGAAGAATGTGGCTGCTTTTTGCCATTATTCAAGGAGTCTGCCTGAGGCTAAAATGAAGAGATTTAGATTAATTGCTTTGAAAAATGAAGTCTTAAAACAGCCTGGTGTAAATTCTGTGTTGTGGTTACTAAAGTTCATTACTATGAAGAACATTTTAATGAAAAAGGACAAGGTGAGAAAGGAAAAATACAAAATACATGGTTTAGGGGTTCAATTAAAGGGGCAACAGGAAGTAGAATACTGTTGAATCTTGTTTTAGAAGATTCCAGTTTAAGGAACTGGGACTTTGGGGCAAGATCCTACTCAGGTAAATTTAGATCTAGGCATGGTGGTACACACCTTTAATCCCAGGAGACAAAGTCAAACAGATTTCAAGGCAAGACTGGGGCAGAACAAGCTCTAGGTAAAGAAAAGCTTAAGTCCAGGTGTGGTGGTACACACATTTAATCTCAGAAGACAGGCATGCAGATCTCTGAGTTCAAGGTCAATCTACAGAGCAAGATCCAGATCAGCCAAGCGTAGGTAGTGAAGGAGTTGGAAAACAGAAAGATGATGATAATGTAACAGAAAAGGTGGACCATGTTCCAGCCCCAGCAAGCAGCAGAACTCAGCAGCTTTGATGTTGTGGCTCTGGCTTTAGAGTCCAGAATAGAAGAGACTACTGGGACAATTGATGTTTGCTAGCTGGAGTTAAGAAATTAGTGGTAATTAAGAAGAAACCAGCATCACTGTGGTGAAATCTTCTGGGAAATCTCAGTGTGTTTTCTGAGAGCACAAAGCAGCTGTGTTCCAGAGATAGTCAAGGTTCTATCTTGCGCTGCAGCTGTAATTGAGAATATGTAAGTTACCCAGGTGTTACTGGGTTTGAAGGCATGAAGGGTTAATGTAGAGCAGCTGAGGGTTGGTACTGTGACTGACCATGGAAGTCCAATGGTGAAGGTTCAGCCTCAGTTGCAGTTGATAGCCCAGGACTGAAGGAGTCATGCAAAGCAGTTGAGTCTTGGCACCATGAAAAGAGCCTATGAAAGACTATTGGTGAAGCCTAGCTGCAGAGATAGACCCCAGTGTATTGGAGATGCCATTACCATGGGATGACCACCAAGAACAGCAGCAGTAGTGAAGTAGATTAACCTGAGCTTAGAGTGTTACAGAGGGCAGAGCTGATGAAGTTCTGCCAGCCCTTTGGAGGAGCTCAGAAGAACATGTGTGGATCTCTGACATTGAACATGAAGCTATAACATTGATGTTGTCTTGGAGACCCCAAAATGTTTGAGATGCCAGAGCCATGGGCTGTCCGCTGAGGAAAGCTGCTAACATGGAGTGGAACCAGCCCAGGAGAAAGAAGTTTGTTGTAGTCAACAAAGATGAAAAGGAGTTGGAGATCTCAAGACTGCTTTGACATCAGACAGGGAGATGCAGAGTTTGGAGTTTGCCCAGCTTGTTTCCTATCTTGCTCTGGGGATTACAGTTAAGTGATTGGATGAATTTCAGAAGAGAGTTTGAACTTTGGACTTTTAATATTGTTGAGACTACTATAGACTATGGAGACTTTTGAAGCTGGACTAAATGTGTTTTGCATTATGCTGTGTTTAGATATGTCCCCCCCCCCATAGCTTCATATGTTTGGACAAGCATATGGAGGCCAGGGATTAGAATGTGATGGCTTGTATATGTTTGGCCCAAGGAATGGTATTATAATGTGTGCCCAGTTGGAGTAGGTGTGTCACTGTAAACACTAAGACACTGCCTAAGGCATTGCAGAAGTCTGGTGGGTTGGAAAGGTCTGGCCAGGGTTGACATACAGCAGAACCTGGAGCCTGAGCTATTTGAATGGATAGAGGTGGGTTACCAACAACACAAGGTACAAAAAAATAGTCCCAGGCATCTGAACTGGTAGGGTATCAACTTTAAATTGGTAAATTAAAGTTCTTAGGGAGAAGCTTTGAGATTAAAAAACAAAAATCTTTTTCTGTATTTGAGATCAGGGAAGCAAAATAACATGGCATATCTAGATCCCATATGATCGATCTTGTTTTGCTTATCAGCATATAAATAGCTGTTTTATTTTCAATAATTAGAGGTTAATATGTCCTCTTTCAGAGAGATCAGAATAACACAGACTTACAGAAATTTTGATTACAATCCAAATAGCTTAAGAAAGACAGATGTCTTTTACCTGCTCAAACAAGAAGCAGAAAATCATCTTTAAAAGTGTTTACTGCACTTTTCATACAAATGTCTTTATAGAACTATATATTGCTTGTAAACATTTGTATGTTGCAGAATGGAAGGCAGAGAATATAACCCTAACAAGATTCACCCTCAGAGATACTGAGATGCTGAGACTTACTATTCCAGTTCACTGATCATATTTCAAACTATAGCAATTCTGTTTTCTCTAAAGATTTGCTTTCAGGACAACTTCAAAACAGCTAGCTAACTTGATCCAGCTTCACAGAGTGTTTCAGTCAGGACTTTAGTTCAGCCCTAAATTTTCTCAGCCCATAGAGACTGGAGAACAAATTCTACAGCTCGCTTTCTTTAGCTTAACCATTTTTCTAATTCTCTTGGATACCCAAAAAAGGAATTCTATGTCCAAAATCAGTAGTAAGCAATTATAAGACAATTGACCAGGAAAGAAGATAACATTTGAAATGTAAATAAAGAAAATATCCAATTAAAAAAAAGATCATTTTATGAAATATATGATTTAAAGTCAACAAAACTATTTTAAATAATCTTTAGGAAATGCAATATTCCCTCTGTGTTCTATGAGCATATATATATATATATATATATATATATATATATATATATATATAATTTTCTCTATCCTTCTTTCATTTTACTAGATAAAGGGATGGGGTGGTGAAGAAAAAAGGGGAATATATAGTTATAATATAGAAATAATAGAAGAAAAGGGTAGAAGAAAAGATTATTCAATCTACTCTTCAACTTAGAGCTATTGCTATTCTCAAATACAATTATTCTGCTTACAATGATATGTAAATACTGTATAATGATAGATGTTTGAGGTTTTCATTGATATAAGTCTTTATATATTGATACAAAATTTAAGGTTAATTTTTACTTTACAACATACTATATATTATGTTTAAATGCTTAGATAGGCATTATATCCATACAACTCAATTAAAAATATGAGGTTTAGTCTAGTCCTTTTTAATAGCTGCTATTGGAAACTGTTTAGGATAATTAGGTAATGAAAGTTAATAGTTAATCAATCAAACTCATAGTCTTGTCAGATTATAGTCTAGATTACCATAGAAATAGACATCCTGTGTTGAACAGAAAATAAGTAATTAGAAACAAGAAATGTTTGCTTGCTCATATATGCTATAAATAGATGGTCATGAAAAACCTCAGAGACTCATAGAATATGGCTTTTAAACATGCTTTTATTATTTTAGCATTCTTAATGACATTGAGACATATCAGCACCTGGCAGTACTTCATTCAGCCCAGTAGAAGATGATGAACATTGAAGGACGTCCATTTGGAGATGGCTTTGTTTGTGGCAAGTTAGCCACTGGGCAAAGAAAATGCTCTGATTTCATCTGCAGACAAAATGCTGTCCAGAAAGGATGGATGAACACAGGAAAGTCAACTGCTGAACTCTGCCAATACAGGTTAAGCAAGTCCTTCATAATTCTTGCTTCATAAAAGGTCTTTCAGAAATTCTGAGCCAGAAGGCTAAAGATGATGCTCCAATATTTTAAAGAATATTGGGGACTGTCCAGGCAGTCAGTCTCTGTCATTTCTATAATTCTGGAAGCTGTATCCCTGCACTTCCTATATTCTCAGGTAATATTTATTCCTTCTCAGGCTTTTGATGGGATCAAAGACTAGATATTCATAGTCTTACTATAAGCTTAAGTTGCTTAGGATTTAGGAAGATGTTCTTGCTCTAAAAAGATGGTTTTAGGATTGTAATACAAGTTAGGATAGAAAATGATTTAGATACAGATCACTAAATTCACCAAGAATTGATAGATGATAGAATATCTAAATCACCAAATGTAAATGGATTGGATATTATTAATGTAAATTTTACCTAATAGTTTTTATAATTTTTATTATTATATTAAATTTATATTAGAATTGAAAAGACATTTTTATTGGACTAAAAAAGGGAGTTGTAGAGAGAATTTCTTATATATGGATGTGTCAATAAAATATCTGACAGGCTATGTCTTAGGCAGGAAATAGGAGGTAGGACATACAGGAGGAAGAAAGAATTCTGAAATAGAGTGAGGCACTGGAGATATTCCATGGAAGATGTAATGTGATGAATGCTTGATACTTGAGTATAGGTGACCAGCCATATGATAGAATGTAAGTTAAAATTAATGGGCTATTTTAAGTTATAATCTAGTCAGAGAAGAACTTAGCTATATAGACGGCTAAGGTATCTGTAAATATATTTTGAGTCTGATTCTTATTTCTGGGAGCATGAGGCTGGGAGGAAGAACCAGATTTAAGTTCTACAACCACTCACCCATAAAATTGATTCTGATGTTGAATATTAACTGTCCATCAAACATGAATATTTTTGGATCAGCTCTAGGGTATCACGGTCTAGTCAGAATGTCTCAAACTGTAACCTACTTAAAGAAAAAGTCTAATGAAAATACAATCTAAGGCATCTTGCTTTTGTTGTTCTCTCCCAGTTAGTGTCATAGTGTGCCTTTATTGTCATGGAGTAGTCATATTCTAACTTCTATCTACATTTAACACTTTTTCAGCCATGAAACACACAGCAAACAGTCTCAGAGGCATCCATTTTAAAATAGCTGACATTAATGATGTATATATAGCAAGGAAAGAGCTGTAGTTTGTCCATTTAGTATCCTATATTTTGGGTAAAAAGAAAATGCATCAAAATTCCTTTTAAGATAAAACTACACCTTTAGAGTTTGACATATCCTTAGAGTGACATTTCCTCATGTAAGAAGCTGATGTGTACCAGGAGGCAACATAGAGTAATGTAGCAATAGTGTACTTTTATGACTCCACATCCCAAAATATAACCTTAAATGTTTCTATGCAAAGTTTTAGTTAGTTAACTGTGATCTAGATGACTACTAGCATGCTTAAAATAATAGTGGAAATGCAAGTGTAGAAAAAGAAATGTATATATAAACATTTTAGCAAGTCACTCCTCAGAAAAATAATTCATTTCTATTGTTTCACTAAGCATTAATAGAAAACTGAAATAATGTGTCATGATTTATCTGGAAAGTATGTAAAGAATCCCGTATTTTCTCCATGCACATGAACACTACTGAAAACATCAACCATCAAACTATTTATATCTCTGTAATAAAGTTGGCATTTTATTATTTTGTTTTAATAATTACTTACACAATATTGCAGAATAGAAATTCGTCCCCAATAATGTGTAGAAAATAATGTAAAACTGACTACAAAGTTTCTTTAATTAAACAGTTACCTATTTAGATACCTATAATCAGTTTTAATTAGTATTCTTATTAAAATATCAGATCATTACCTCCATTCCTTGTTTTTCCTTTCAGACAACCCTCTCTTCCTCCCTTTTCTTCTTAAACTCCAGGTCTTTCCATTAATTGTTACTGATATGTTCTCTCTCTCTCTCTCTCTCTCTCTCTCTCTCTCTCTCTCTCTTTTCTCTCTCTCTCTCCTCTCTCTCTCTCTCTCTGTTTGTGTATAAATACATAACTGCAACTTGATGAATCCATTCAATGATGCAGGCACATGATTTCAGGGATAATTGTTTGGTATTGGATAACCAGTAATGGGGCTTCTATTTCTCCTGTTCTTAGAATCTCTTGGTAGTTTGTATTTATTTCTCTAGGGCTTGAAGTGGGATTTTTATCTTTTTATATTAGCATGATTATTGGTATGGTACTTCCTCAGGTCTTGTTTAGACACTCATATTGTTGAGTTATCATAAATGAAGCTTCTCTGTCATTTCAAGGACATATAATTTCATAGTCCGTTATTTCTTACAATCTCATTGGCCCCCTTTCTTACTCACTCAGACTGATACCTTGGTTGCAGCAGATCTCCTGGGAGCACTGTAGACTATGAGGTGTTGAAAGAGAGGCAGAGATAGATAACTATGAGTTTCTTTGACACAGAGAAAAATCAAAGTGAAGAAGACCATAGAAGATGTGCATAGTTCACAGAATTACTATTAAGAAAATGGCCATTATAGCAGAGTAATCTCAGATTTAATTCAACCCCCCATTAAAATTCAAATGAAATTCTCCATAGCACTTGAAAAAACAATCTTAAATTTAATATGGAAATACAAAATACCCAGGAAAGACAGAACAATCTTGAATAATAAATAAAATTGTGGAGGTTTCACTATTTCAGATTTCAAGTTATACAAGAGAACTATGAAAGCAGCATGGTGCTTACATAAAAACAGCTTTTGTAATCAGTGAAATCGAATTGGGGCCTGTTTAAATTTGTTTTTGTTTTTTCATGGAGTATTTTGGGGTTTCCATTTATCACGATTGAGAGTGTTTCTAGTATACCTTTATATACTATAGTATATAAAGTATCTTGGGGTACCTCTAACCAAAAAAGTGAATGATCTGTATGACAAGAACTTCAAGTTTCTCAAGAAAGAAATCAAAGAAGACCTCAGAAAATGGAGAGATCTCCCATGCTCATGGATTGGTAGGATAAATATAGTAAAAATGGCCATCATACCAAAAACAATCTGCAGGTTCAACACAATCCCCATCAAAATACCAACTGAGTTCATGGAAATACCAACTGAGATATGGAAAGAACAATTCTCAATTTCATATGGAAAAACAAAAAACCCAGGGTAATGATAACAACTCTTAATAATAAACCAGTTTCCAGGGGAAACACCATCCCTGACATCAAACTGTACTACAGAGAAATAAGCCCATAGACTTATGGACATTTGATCATCGACAAAGAAGCCAAAATCATACCATGGAAAATAAAAGCATCTTCAATAAATGGTGGTGGTCCAACTGGCGATCAGTATGTAGAAAAATGAAGATATGTCCATATTTATCACCTTGGACAAATCTCAATTCCAAGTGGATCAAGGACCTCAACATAAAACCAGATATACTGAATCAAATAGAAGAGAAAGTAGGGAAGAGCCTCAAATTCATTGTCGTGGGGTTGGGGGCCAGGGGGCTTCTAAAGAGAACTCCAATGACTCAAGCTCTAAGATCAAGAGTTGATAAATGAGACCTCTTGAAACTGAAAACTTCCTGTAAGGCAAAAGACAGAGTCAATAAGACATATCTGCAATCTACATTTGGAAAAAATATTCACTAACCCCATATCTGATAGTGGGCTGATATCCAAAATATATAAACAACTCAATAAGCTAACCTCAAAAAACCAAATAACCCAATTAAAAAATGGGGTGTAGACCTAAACAGAGAATTTTCAACTGAGGAATCTTGAATGGCTGAGAAGCAATCAAAAAAATGTTCAACATCCTTAATCATCAGAGAAATCCAAATCAAAATGACACTGAGAGTCCACCTTACATCAATAGGAATGGCTAAGATCAAAAACTCAGGAGACAGTAGATGCCAGAGAGAATGCTGAGGAAGAGGAACACTACTCCATTGCTGGTGGAATTTGCAAGCTAGTACAACCACTGTGGAAAACAATCTGGTGGCTCCTCAAGAAATTAGAAATTGTTCTTACCTGAAGACCCAGCTACACCACTACTGGGCATATACCCAAAAGATGCCCCAACATTTAGCAAGGACACATGCTCCATTATGTTTATAGCAGGCTTATTTATAATACTCAGAAGCTGAAAACAACCCAGATGTCCCTCAACAGAAGAATAGATACAGAAAATGTGGTCCATTTACATAATAGAATACTATTCAACTATTATAAATGACAACTTCATGACTTTTGTAGGCAAATGGATAGTACTAGAAAATATCATTCTGAATTAGGTAACCCAGACCCCAAAAGACATATATGGTATGTATTCACTGAAAGTGAATATTAGCTCAAAAGCTCAAAATACTGACAGTACAACTCACACCATAGGAAGATTAACAAGAAGGAAGGCCAAAGTGTGGGTACTTCAAACCCACTTAGAAGGGAGAACAAAATAATCACTGAAGGCAGTGATAGGGAGGGTCATGGGTGGGAAAGGTGAGGAAAAAGTAGTGGGGCAGGTTCATGTATGGAAAGAGACAGTAGAGAAATCCAGAGGACCAGAAGAATGAATAGAAATATATAGTAGTGGGAGGTGGTAGTGTGTATATTAATGCTAATACACATGTGTATTATGTATATTTAATATATAATTAATATATTTATTTATTGTATTAATTACATATAATAGAAATATATTCTATATAAATTATATATATATATATATATATATATATATATATTTATATATATATATTCATTCCAAGCTTATGAGAATATCATCTAAGAGCAAAACCCAACCACATTTTGAAAAAGTTTAAAGTAAATACCCTTGAAGAAACCTTTTAAATATTGTACCACATGTCGTACCATGTGTCAGACTATGTTCCCTGGTGAAAGTTTATGGAAATTAAACAATTTGATATGTGCTGGGCACAATTTAATTAAATACACTAAAACCAATCTTTATAGAAACTATGAGACATGTGTCTTTATTTATGTTGGGTACATAAGGAAAGCAATTTAAAAAGATGTAGCTATTGTTCTTCAGAAAGCACAAATGAGAACCTGACCTTAAGGCTTCTAAAGAAATTGCTGCTGCTGCTCCTTTTCTTTCTTTACCTACATATCTCCATCTTTACATGCTTTTTACTTTTGTATGTAAATATAGATTGCCACCAAGAATTTACAATTTAATTATTTCAGAAAAAATTTAAGTTTCTTCAATTCAGAAAAGGCCTCAGTGATATGAGCACCCATATTCCATTTGTAATTAAGACTTCAGTATTTTTGGCTCACTGACTGGAACCCATTCTGATAATAAATAACAGTATAAGAATATTGATTTATCTAACCATGTTCTCCTGGTATACTCCATCCCTATTGATTCCTATAATCTTTCTTACCCCTTGTCCATGAGCTTGTACTCTGAGCTCCAAAGGTAGGGACCCAGTGCAGACTTTCAATTTAGATTCTCTGCATAAAATCTCCTGTGCACTTCTGCGCCGGCTTCCATCTGCTGCTAGATCTGCAGCTCCCATTTTTGATGACTGAACTTGGTAAAAACTCTTTGAGTATAGTAAAATATCAATAGGAATCATTTCATTTGAGGGGGAGGGGCAGCTTACAGAGACTAAAACAGCGAGTATGGGGCATGCCTGAGCCTGTACCAGGTCCTCTGCATTTATGTTATTGCTGTTAGCTTG
The DNA here is from genome assembly GCF_004785775.1 of Grammomys surdaster. NCBI lineage: Eukaryota > Metazoa > Chordata > Mammalia > Rodentia > Muridae > Grammomys > Grammomys surdaster. The sequence continues at coordinate 2,358,352 of NW_021620848.1, read as the reverse complement.
TTATTTTTTTAGGACTCCTAACAGTGGGAACAGAGTGTGTATCTGTCTCTTTTGCCTGCTCATGAGACTCTCTTTCTCCTATTGTGAAAGACTGCTCTTTTCTGAAGAGAAACAAAACGGGAGTGATCTGGTGGACAGAGGAAATGAGTAGAGCAGTTGGGAGGAGTGGAGAAAGAGAAAAATCTGTGGTTAGCATGTATTATATAAGAGAAGAATCTATTTTCATTAAAAACAAAATATTAAATTAAAACCTTTATATTCTAAATTGTATGAACTAAAATGACAATGTTTTACTGCCTATTTCAGTTTGTGTTCTTCTAAGCCAGACTCATAAATCTGATTACTCAATAAGCCCTTCTAATCAGATGATCAGATTAACCACACATTGAAATTATGTGAAATCATAATAATTTTGTGTGATATTGAAAGGAGGATGTCATTCTATACCCCTTCCCTTATTCTTAACATCAAGAAAAATTTCATCTTGAACAGGTATTTAACATGTGGTCAGGAACTCAGCTATATAAGATCCACAGTTAGTGTCAAAATGTTGCCTGGGTTTGTCAGATGTGGTATCATTATCTTTACATGATTCTAACTACTGATTAAATCCAGTGCTTTCTTCCTGAACCTATGTGTCTACTAGTGAGGAGCTTCCTTAAGGGAATAGTTGTACTTGTTCAGATTTTCTATGAGAGAGTTTTGGCAGTGACTTAATAAATCCTGGTACTTAAATCCAGGAAAACATCATAGCTGCCAATGAATATAAACACTGTTCAAAGGACAGAAGCTAAATTGGGAACAAACAATTGTAAATGTTCCAGAATTGTACTATAGGCAGTAGAACACTGGTTCTTCCTGATAACAGGTACAGACAGTATGGCCGGCCTAAATTTACCATATATTCTTGTCATTGTTTGAGGTAAAAATTAATTAAATTCATCAACATGAGAAAATTGCATAATATCTATTTGCACAATATCTGTGAAATACTTGATATTCAAACACCTGCACAAAAATGCAAACATCCTTGTCAATATTTGGAGATTAACAGAGGTAACTTTAGCAACATTTTAAGTCATTTATTTTGTTTCACTGTAGTTTCTATCTGAAGTTAGACATAGTATTTCTGTATTTATTTTTCATTTAGAGTATAAACTCATTGTCCTCACCAAACTGAAAAACAAAACAAAACAAACAAATAAAAGACAAAACCAAATAACCAAACAATCCCCCCACCACCAAAAAAAAAAAAACCAAACAAACCAAAAACAACAACAACAACAACAACAAACCCAAATCTCACAATCTCGGAGTTATATAGGTATCAGTCATTACTAATTAAACTTGCATAGTAGAGAACTGATTACTGTTAGACAAATTATGTCAAACAGAATTTTAAATACCACATCTATAAGATACAAATGAATTACCAAGGAAACAACACAATCAGGTAAGGCCCTCTCATTGTTTCACATTAGACTACCCAAGAATATACACTCCTTTCTAAGGACCCTACACTGACCTCACCATTGGACAGGACACTCTTTTTTTTCTAACTAGGACCCAACTTCTGGCCAAGAAACTTCTCCCTGGACGCCTGAATAGCTACAATTGAAAAGAATCATTTCCTGTGGCTCCATGTACCATATTTGGATTATACTCATGCTTGCCGTTCTGCCTCTCTACCTTAGGTCTCTCTCTGTTGCTCTAAACAGTCAAATAGAAGACCCTAGTTCTATCCTCTAGGCTTCCAGGTCACCTTGCCATCTTAGAACTCTGGATAAGTGAACCAAAGACCAATTCTAAAAACAAAAATATAATACTAAATATTTGTGTCCCATTACAAAAACAAAAACAAAACAAATAAGCAATATGGAAACAAAGAAAATATATTTATACCAAAGATCTTCAATACTCATGTAGTCATACCCATTGAGAACAACCCAGACTATTACAAGCATGTTTAAGGAGTTCAAAGAATTCAGAGAGGATGTGAATGAACATATAAAGTAATTTAATGAATAAAGTCATAATTTCCTTATGGAAGCCAAAGAAAACAAACATGACTAAATATTCTGAAGACAACTGAGGTTATAAAATTTTAATTCAATAAAGGAAATACTGATAAAAATCCAAAGTAAAGTGAAGGTGGAAATGAAAAATTCAACAATGGAAAATGTGTAAGTCTAATAAAATTATTTCTTCTTCTTCTTCTTCTTCTTCTTCTTCTTCTTCTTCTTCTTCTTCCTCTTCCTCTTCCTCTTCTTCTCCTCTTCCTCCTCCTCCTCTTCCTTCTTTTCTTTCTCATTGTCTTGTTTTCCTCCTCCTCTTCCTCTTCCTCCTCCTTTTTTTTCTTTCTCATTGTCTTCTTTTCCTCCTTGTCTTCCTCCTCCTTCATTGCTCATGATTGCTTTGCCTTTCCTTTTTCTTTTTCTGCTTTAATATGATTTTTAACATTGTTTTATCAATTTCTGTGAATATAATTGCATTGAAATTTTGATGCATACTGCATTGAATATGTAGGTTGATTTTAGTAGAATTGTTACTTTCACAGCATTAATTGTATGAATCCATGTGTAAATGTATTCTGTAATTATAAATTTCTTCACCCCATTTGCTGCCAAATAATGACAGGGTATTTCTCTTTCAGCTCTTGCCCAATTTTAGCTCCTGAGTAATTTCCACAGAGATCTGGTATTTTTATTAACAAGCTTCATGCAACAATAACTGGGCAGATTCTGGTCTAGCTAACCTGTCTCAGCAGCTTCTACCTAGTGAAATGGTCCTTTACTTGCATCTGAGTCTTGTTTTGGTTCATTCTGTTCCATGTGTGTTCTCATGGCTACTTTCTCATTCCAAGCTCAGGGCAAATCCTCCTACTTCCATGTAGTTTCTCCATATCCTTTCCCCCTTGTGGTCCTTCTCCAGTCTCTCTCTCTCTCTCTCTCTCTCTCTCTCTCTCTCTCTCTCTCTCTTTCTCCTTCTCTCTCTTTCTCCTCTCTCAGACCCCCTAGATTAGAAGTTTTACCCTATTGTTAGAGATAATAATAATTCCCCAGATAATTGGATGATCAGTTCTTTATTAACCAATCAGAGGTGATAGACACAATTTTTAAGTAACATAGAGACCAGAGATGCTTGTTCATTCCATTGTCCAGACTGCAATCAGATATTTAGGCATAAACATCAGCATCTGAATACAGAGTATATAAAACCATTCCCAAAATCCATGAGCATAAGAATTTCTATCTGATAGTATCTTCTTTTTATTTTGGTATCTATTTTTTTGGTTTGATTTCCTAAAGTTTTCATTGTTAACTTTCTTGGTAAAATTTATTCCAAGATTATTTTAAAGCTGTTGTCAATAGAATTGTTCCCCTTATCTCTTTCTTGAAATGTCTGCCACTGAACACTATATTTGTTTAATTTTGTATCCAGCTACATTGTGGAATGTGTTTGTTAATTGTAGGAGGTTTCTGGTGGAGTCATTAGGAATTTTATGTATAGAATCATTCTGATGGTTTGTATATGCTTGGCCCAGGGAGTGGCACTATTAAGAGCTATAGCCTTGTTGGAGTAGGTGTGTTGCTGTGGTGTGGGTCTTAATACCCTTGTCCTAGCTGCCTGGAAGTCAGTTGTCTCGTATTCGCCTGAAGATGAAGATGTAGAACTCCTCCTGTACCATACCTGCCTGGATGCTGCCATACTCCTGCCTTGATGATAATGGACTGAACCTCTGAACCTGTAAGCCAGCTTGTGGAGAGCTTTTGGGGCCTACTTCTAGAAACTTGACAAGAATTTGACATTGGGCCAGGATACAGAAGTAAGCTCAGGCAGGAATTTGACTTTGGGCCAGGATAAGGAAGTAAGCTCAGGCAAGAATTTGACTTTTCATTTGCTAGGACAGGGAAGTAAGCTCAGATAAGAATATTTACATTTGGGCTAGTACAAAGCTCAAGGTAAACTCAGTCCTGGAATGTGGCATTCCTTTTATCTTGGTCATCCTGATAAGCCACTAGAACCATTGATTACAGGACTTTGTTTATTGCCTTGTTTGTTCCTTGCCATTTGTTTTAATTGCTTTGTTTGGAAAGCCTGAGACTCATGGAGCCAGGGACACAGCAGGTTGCTGGAGTCGTGCCACCAGAACGCAGGGATGAAGTCAGGTTTCAGACCCCATGGGGGTGGCTTTGGTGGCAGAGGTGGCTTTGGTGACAGAGGAGGTAGAGGAGGAGGACGAGGAGGACGAGGAGGCTTTGGTGGTGGAGGTCGAGGTCGAGGTGGAGGAGGTGGTGGCTTTAGGGGACGAGGAGGTGGAGGTGGCCAAGGTGGAAGCTTCCAGTCTGGGGGCAGCCAGGGTCGAGGTGGTGGCCGGGGAGGCAAGAGAGGAAACCAGTCAGGGAAGAATGTGATGGTGGAGCCGCATCGACACGAAGGTGTCTTTATCTGTCGCAGAAAGGAGGATGCCCTTGTCACAAAGAACCTGGTCCCTGGAGAATCTGTGTATGGAGAAAAGAGAGTCTCTATTTCAGAAGGAGATGACAAAATTGAGTACCGAGCCTGGAACCCCTTCCGCTCCAAGCTGGCAGCAGCAATCCTGGGCGGTGTAGACCAGATCCACATCAAGCCAAGGGCCAAGGTGCTCTACCTTGGGGCAGCCTCAGGTACCACCATCTCCCACGTCTCTGATATTGTTGGCCCGGATGGTCTAGTCTACGCAGTTGAGTTCCCCCACTGCTCTGGATATGACCTCATCAACTTAGCCAAGAAGAGGACCAACATCATTCCTGTAATTGAAGACGCTTGGCACCCACACAAATACCGCATGCTTATTGCAATGGTGGATGTCATCTTTGCCGATGTAGCCCAGCCAGACCAAACCCGGATTGTGGCCCTGAATGCCCACACCTTCCTGTAGAATGGAGGACACTTTGTGATTTCCATTAAGGCCAACTGCATTGACTCCACAGCCTCAGCAGAAGCTGTGTTTGCATCCGAAGTGAAGAAGATGCAGCAGGAGAACATGAAGCCCCATGAGCAGCTGACACTGGAGCCTTATGAGCGAGACCATGCTGTGGTCGTAGGTGTGTACAGGCCACCTCCCAAGGCGAAGAATTGAAACTCAGAGCTGGCTGGAGTGAAGAAATGTGTGTTGCTACCGTTGCACGTGTGGCTTTTGATTTTTTTTTGGGGGGGAGTTGTTTTGTTTTCCTATTAAAAGACTCATCTGTCAAAAAAAAATTGCTTTGTTTGTTCCTTAACCTAGAACTGACCTTATTTGTGGAAAGCCGCGGCTTGTGCTGACAGCATTCGCCATTACAAGATGGTGCTGGCATCCGGTGCTCCTCCAAGTAAACAAGTAAACCGCGCATGTGCTATGGTAAAAGCGCGCCAAATCACGGCCCATCCCGGGGTGTAAAATGCGTTCCTGAGCAAGCAGCCAATCAGATATGAACATGCCACTCCAGGGGTATATAAGCAGTGTCTTTTCAGGGCCCGGGGTCTTCCTCTTCACATCGCAATAAACGTTGCTGCAGAAGAATCCTGGTGTCCGTGTGCGTTCTTGCTGGCGAGACGATTGCGCGGGTCACAGCTGGTGCCGAAACCCGGGAGATTCACCATCGCCAGCGCCAAGGAGACCCTCTGCTTGTGGAGAGGGTTCAGAACTGCAGGACAAAGGTAAGCCCTGAGAGGCATGTTTGGCCTTGATCTATCTCGTCTCCCTCCCCAGTTGGCAGGAACTCTAGAAGCTCTCGCTATTGTGCTAGTGGCGTTCGTTCTCTTCCTTCTGGTTTTATAGGATGAGAAATGCCACTCGACTGTAGTGGCGGGCCAGGGAATGCTAGAGGAGTTGCAAGACAACATATCAGAAACAGAGCGGGATAAGCGCTTAGGAGCTCAGAAAGAAAAGGGAGCCCAGAAAGGCATGCCTAAGAAAAAAGACCCTTCCAAAGACACTCAGTCCGCAGAAGTGAGAGATAAGGGAACGGACTCCCTGAGAGAGAGACGTAGAAAAGGAGAAAAGGCCCCGGAAAAGAAACCTCTTCATCCGGTAAAGGAGCTGGAGGCCTCGGGGCTTGGTGGTTCTGAGTCGGAGGAGCTAACTTCCTCTGAGGAGGAGGACTTAGATGAAGGGACAGCCCGCTATGAGGAGGAAAGCTACCATCCAGATGAGCGGCCGCTGCCGCGAAATCGAAAGCAAAGGAAAACGGGAGATAGGGACCACACGGCCTCTCGGCCTGTCGCGCCCTCCCAACCTAATATTCCCGGCGCACTTCCGCCTTATGCGGACAAGTGTTGTTCAGACTCCTTCCTTTCAAAGGAAGACAAAAGAAGGATGTTACAAGCCTTTCCGGTATTTTAGGACGCCGGGGGGAGGTGTCAGCCTCAGGCCCAAAATTCACAACAGCTTATGGGCCAGGAGTTGTTATTATATTGGAGGAATTAAAATTATGCTTGCTTCCCTCCATGACATTGTAACTACCTGCTGACAAAGGAATTCCTCAACTTGTTTTGGGTCCTTCCTTCCAAAATTGTTGAGAGTGATAGAAGACAAGATGGCTTTGATTCCTCTGATGTGTATTAGATCCTATCAGTAATAAGAGACCTAATCTTAAGTTAATAATTGAAGGAAAAAGGTTTTGAAGGATTAATAGATACTGGGGATATTTAACAATTACTGTGGCTATTTAAGAATTATTAGAGGACAAGATTGCCTTTAGCTTGGCTTTTATCTGATACCCTCACTCAGCTAAAAGGAGTTGGTTATTCAATTAATCCAAAAACAAAGTTCAAATTTAAGATTTATGAAACTATTGGGACATTACAGCCTGTCTTGCTTATGTCGGTTACCATTCTAGTAAATACATAGAATTATTATAGATTTACAAGATTGTTTTTATTGTTCCTTTACATCCTGGTAAAGGTGATGAGATTTAAATTCAATGAATTTACTAGTGATTCTTGAGAGCCCATGAAGCAATATCATTAAAAAGGTTGCCTCAAAGAATGATTAATAGTCTTATATAAGAATTTGTTGTTGCTTTAATACAGAAGTTAAGCATTTAAATCTCTCAGTGTATACTATTCATTTTGTTAGCTGATCTCTCTAAAGGAGTTTTTCTGTACGCCTTTGCTCTAATACAATGAGCTTTAAAATTTTAGATTGCTTGTCGTTCCAGAAAAGATTCAAAGACAGTATCTTTTCAATATTTGAGAACTCAGTTATATCTTAAACAGATTGTGACACAGAAAATTCCAATAAGAATGTATAATTGGGGCTAGAGAGATGGTTCCGCCGTTAAAGGCTAGACACACAACTAAAAATATTAAGAGTTCTATTCCCAGCAACCACATGGTGGCTCACAACCATTTGTAGTGGGATCTAGTGCCCTCTTCTGGCTTGCAGGTGTACATACAAAAATTGGTTTACTTTTAATGATTCTTAAAAGTTGTTAACAGATATTAATTGGCTAAAACCTCATCTTAAACTTACCATAGGAGGACTTGAACCTCTGTTTGATGTTTTCAAGGGGGATAGAAATCCTAATTCCCCTTGACAGTTAACTGATGAGGGATAGATAGCTTTGTAAAATTATAGAATAAGCTGTTAGTTATCAAAAGAGAAATTATATATAGAGACTATGATAAATTGTTGGCTGTTTGCATTATTGCTACTCATGTGCTCACAACAGCCCTTTGGCCAAAGAAACCATTAATGTGGTTTCATCCTTCTTCATGTACAAGTAAAGTTTAAACATCTTATTATGAAACTATTACAGTGTTAATACAGGATTGTAAGATAGAATCCTGAAAGTATTTTGGATGAAATGTTAATTCTTTATTCCAAATAGAAATTAAGTTGGTTATTGGAGAATAATGATATTTGGCCTATTACATGGCAAAGTTTTAGGCAAAATTGATAATCATTATCCATAAGACAAGTTAACAGTTGTTCTCTATGCATGCTTTTGTATTTCCTATAAATTTGCATGCAGCCCATAGAAAAAATATTTACTATATTTACAGATGCCTCATCAATTTATTAGGCAGTGTATATAATTATATCACATGTTCATTTTCTTGAATTTTCCCCTGCTTCAGCACAAATAATTAAATTATGTGCTGTAGACACTGTTTGAAATGCTGAAAAATCAAGCTTTCAATTGATACACTCATAGCCAGTATATGGCTCATGGTTTGTAACTACTTAAAATTGTTGCCTTTTTAGATATTACTAATTCTCAAATTTTACAGTTATTTATAGAAATACAGCTTAATTTAAGAAACATGTACTGTTTATTTATAAGACATTTAAGGGCTCATTGGATTGCCTAGAACCCAGGGCAATGCCAGAGCAGATTTGTATACCAGTCAAATTATAGACCATATAGAAACAATTGGCCATACAATCTTATTCTTTATATCATCAAAATAATAATAGCTTGAGACAATAATTTGATATTTCTAGAAAGTGTACAAGTTAAATAACAAAAACTTGTTCTCAGTGTCCTCAATTTTCATAATGGTGTTAAGCCTTGATTACTTACACATGATCAATTATGGCAAATGGATGTTACTCACATCCCATCCTTTGGCAAATTGCAATATTTACATGTTTCCATTGATACTTGTTCCAGAATTATATTTGCTTCTCCATTGGCCAGAGAAAAGGTGGCCCATGTTATCCAACATTGCCTTGAGGCATGGAGTGCCTGGGAGAAGCCTAAAATTCTCAAGACTGATAATGGACCAGCTTACACTTCTCAAAAGTTTGGACAATTTTGTCGCCAAATGGAGGTGACCCATCTGATGGGTCTCCCTTATAACCCTCAAGGACAAGGCATTATAGAACGGGCTCATTGCACTCTTAAGTCTTATCTAATAAAACAAAAAGGGGGAGTCGAGGAGGCTCTACCCTCAGTGCCACGAGTCACCGTTTCTATAGCACTTTTTACCCTTAATTTTTTAAATCTGGACAGTCAAGGCCACACTGCAGCTGACTGTCACTGTTTAGAGCCTGACAGGCCAAAAGAGATGGTCAAATGGAAGGATGTCTTGACCGGACAATGGAAAGGCCCGGATCCTATTTTAATAAGATCCAGGGGAGCGGTTTGTGTTTTTCCGCAGGAAGAAGACAACCCATTTTGGCTACCAGAGCGACTGACGCGATGACTCGTGATATTAGAAGATGACACCCAGGAGGACCCTCCAAACTCTGATGACAGCCCTCGTGCTGATCCAAGGGATACAGGTTCCTAGTATATCGGGGGAACAACGATGGGCCATATTATCTGCCTTTCAAAAACCTATACCGGTCAGACATAATGTAGCTAATCTGTCCAGGAAATTGTCTCAATATCTTGCAGGAAATTGGTCAGAAAACTTCGATGAGACACTCAAAAAATTGAGAGCAGCTGTGGTGGCCATCAACTCGATGCGCGTGGATCTGTCCCTGACTGAGGGACTCTCCTCCTGGATCTCTTCAGCTTTCTCTTTCTTTTAAGAGTGGGTGGGAGTAGGCCTGTTTGGTGCAGCCCTATGTTGTGGATTAGTGTTCATGCTATGGTTGGTCTGCAAACTCAGAGCTCAACAAAAACGTGACAAGGTCGTTATTACCCAAGCACTTGCAGCCCTAGAACAAGGTTCATCTCCTGAAATTTGGTTATCCATGTTAAAGAAATAGCCAGTAGACAGATTCCTCAGCCGTTGCACCCCAAGGGATTTGCCCATTGCACTGGGTCGGTGAGGAGTCTTGGCCTGGCTGGTCCTTGTCTGTGTAGCTGTGGTACCTGAATTTGAGGCAAACAGCCCTTGCACCCCCTGGGAGATGGCTCCATTGCACAGGGACAGGTGTTTGCATCTCTCTCTGTTTCCCCTAGCCCTTGCACCCAGAGGACTTGTTTCCATTGCACCTGGTAGGGTAAGGGAGACTGTATTAAACTATCAGTCCTTGATCGCTTATTCCCCCAAGATGGAATTTGCTTGATCAGGCTTGAGTTTGAGTCATGATTGGTACCATGCTAGACAGGCCAAGGGCAGTTCCATCTTAATAAAACAAAAAGGGGGAGATGTGGAAAGCCGCGGCTTGTGCTGACAGCATTCGCCATTACAAGATGGCACTGGCATCTGGTGCTCCTCCAAGTAAACAAGTAAACCGCGCATGTGCTATGGTAAAAGTGCGCCAAATCACGGCCCATCCCAGGGCTTAAAATGCGTTCCTGAGCAAGCAGCCAATCAGATATGAACATGCCACTCCAGGGGTATATAAGCAGTGCCTTTTCGGGGCCCGGGGTCTTCCTCCTCACATCGCAATAAACGTTGCTGCAGAAGAATCCTGGTGTCCATGTGCATTCTTGCTGGCGAGAGGATTGCACGGGTCACACTTATTATTTGCATGTACTTAACACGGTATAAAAGCAGACTGGGGAAAAATATACCCACTTCAGCCTCAGCACTGGCTGGAGTCATGTTATAATATTGTCTAATTGTCTTTTTTCTTTTTTCTTTTTTCTTTTTTCTTTTTCAATACTCACTCTCTCCCTTGAGACACAATTGAATGACTAGGCTGGCCTGGTCACCAGCCTGAATTAAATATTGTCCTTATAAGAGTTGCCTTGGTCATGGTGTCTGTTCATAGTAGTAAAATCCTAAGACAGAAGTTGGTATCAGGAGTGTTTCTAGAGGAGCATAACTATAAGGATGACTCTTAAGAATCTGGAATTGGCTTAATAATGATAAGACTAAGTGACTCTGACCCTGAGCTGGCTCTAGGAAAGGGCATTAGGCCCCAAGTGTGAGTTTCATGTTCCTGGCCCCAGGACATTTTCCCAGAAACAATGCTGATAAAAATATACTTCTCAGAAAAACCATAAAATGTACTGGCTGAAGGGTACTTGGGCCCTCTGAGGAACAAAGGTACTCTCCCAGGATGATATGATATTGGCCCAGCCAATCAGATAAAAGGTCAGTCTAACAACTCCTATTACCTAGTGCCTAGTTGCTGTTACTGTAATCTGCACTCTTAAAAATGTATAAAAGGTGCTTGTAAGTTAGAATCAGGATTGCCTCCAGTCTGATTCTGGTGGGCTAGAAAAATAAACCTCTTGCTTTTGCATCAATCTGAGTTCTTTGGATGATTTCTTTCTCAGTTGCCAGGATACCAGTAGTCCAGCTTAGTTGTGTCAGGATATGAACAGTCTAGTTCCCCAAACATGAATTAACAATGAGAGCATGATCTAGCAGAAACAACAGCCAAACCTCTGCAGAATCAGCAGGAGCAAGCAAGGAGCTCTCAGCTGTCTGTATCTCAATGAAATGAATATCAGTCAAGACATAAGACAGGGAACTGTTGCACAAATTGCAGTGCAAGTACCCTGTCACTGTCTGTTGGGTCCTATTTAGACTCTCTCCAAACATCACATGTCCTCTCATGGGACTTACTTTAGCAAAATATCACATGAGTCTGCATCTCATGACACAACTAGAAATTTCCACTTCAAGGTAGAGGATTACAAGGAAACTGTTTTTTGAGCACAAAAGAAAAGCCTCACTTATGAACTCAGTGATTGCAACAACATACACAAGACCTGCATAAGCTCAAGGTAGATAAAATTCATGAGGGGAGGAGGAAGGAGGGAGTCAAGAGGTTTCATCTCTATCTAAGGAGCTTTTTAACAAGTGTTAGCTTCCGAGAGAGAGAGAGAGAGAGAGAGAGAGAGAGAGAGAGAGAGAGAGAGAGAG
>NW_021620848.1:2320834-2346597 GCF_004785775.1 Grammomys surdaster | reverse complement strand
GAGAGAGAGAGAGAGAGAGAGAGAGAGAGAGAGAGAGAGAGAGAGAGGCTAATTTTTCTCTATTTGTTTGGCCCCTCGTAGGTAAACCACATTTCAGTGCATATTCCTCTTATTGCTATGTAGGATTAACCTCCTTACATTTGAAATGTTTCCTCCTATGCTGTGCTGCTTATGTTTTTATTTCAACTTGACACAAGCTAGGATTATGTGGGAAGAATTAATCATAATGTTGAAAATGCCTCTGAAGGCAAATATGTAGAGACTTTTCTTGGTTGATGATTGATGTGGAAAGGCCCAGCTCACTGTATTGGTGCCTCCCTTGGACAAGTGCACCTGGATAATATAAGAAGACAAATTGAATAAACCATGGGGAATAAGCCAGTAACCAGTATTCTTCATAGCCTCTACTTCATTTCATACATGCTCTTGACCTGCCTGCCTTGAGTTCTTGCCCTAACTTTCTTTGATGACATACTGTGATACAGAAATATGTGCTGAAATGCCCCCCAAAAGTAGTGTTTTGGTTTTTTAAAGCACTGCAATGAACACCCTAAGATAATATTTTTATTAAAACTTTCTCATAAGTCTGTGTCCTGAAAATCTTCTTCATTTATGCACAAAGTTCAGTTTTATAAAGTTTTACAGAATTCCTGCATATTCTATTTATATTTGAATTTTTAACTTATCCTTTTCTATGAATGGTTGTCCCAGGTTCTTTACTTTAATGCATGCCTTTATGATTTGCTTTCTTTATTTTTCATTCCTTTTTTCTTTTTAAGTATAGAATAGAGTTTATTCAAGGGCATGGGGAGGGGAGTTAAGGGAGTAGTAGAGGCAGAAAGAGAGGGGAGGGGGAAAAGGAAAAGGGAGCAAGAGGGGAAGGGGTGAGAGGACAGAGAGGGAGCAAGAAGGCAAGAGCAAGAGCTTTTATTATCCCTTCTTATGATGAAGATTTTGATTAAGTTTATTTTTCATACTTTATTAATTCTTTAAGAATTTTATTCAATGTGTTTTGGTCACATTTACCTCTCCTAAAACTCCCATATACATCTCTCCTTTCTTATTACCCAACTTTGAGGGTTTTCTGTTTGTTTGTTTGTTTGTTTAATTATATGACTTGAATCCAATTTATGTCATCAAACATCAAATAAGCAGGATCAGAAAAGAACCCCTGTCCCCAACACATGCTATAGTTAAAACACCAACATATAGATTAAAGAAAGGGTATTGGGTAGTAAAACTGTGAGAAGGTACATACAAATTTCTCCTTGGGAGATGTTAAAGCCAGAAGTGATTAGAGTAGCATTGTTTCAGTGTTTAAGAGAAATGGATATAAAAAAGGACTACTTTAACATTCAAATTAGCCATCAAAAATCAAAACTTCCTTTTTGTCCTTGAAAAATGGGGAAGAGAGAGAGAAAAAGAGAGAGAGAGAGAGATAGAGATAGAGATAGATAGATAGATAGATAGATAGATAGATAGATATTTTGTGATAAAACAGCCTTAAACAATTGATAGCCACAAAATATCACTATGGAGAATAGGTGCAGCAAAGGACTGACAAAATCCAATCAGTGTTATCCTAAATGGACAAAAATGTTGACACCTTTCCATTAAAATCAAGACTAAGACAGGACCATCAGTGTCTTTACGTATATTCAATATGGTATTTGAAATTCTAATGAGATGTCAATAGGGGCGGCACCTGTATGCAGTCACATCAACAGTAAATTAAGATCTCTTTCCCCACTTCCTCATCAGCATTTTTTGTCATTTTATTTTTTTCTTCCCTAAGTTGCTTTCTGTCAGTCTTTTTATCACAGCAACAAAAACAAAACTAAGAAAAAGATCTAGACTTAAGTTTACACAAATAAGAAATAGAAAAATAAAAGAATTAAAGGGGATACCCTGTTTACCAAAGATACAAAGCTGTTTATAAGTATAAAACTCTATCCAAAATCTCCTAGTACCAATTAACACATCCAACCAAATAGCAGGATACAACATTAGCATACAAAATTCAGTAGCTTTTTTACACATCAAAGACAAACATACTAAAAAAGAAAGAAAGAAAACAACCATTCACAATTAGCTTCTAAATAAAAACAATCAAAAAGCCTTAGAGAAAACACAGCCAAGGAGCTGAAAGATTTCTAAAATGAAAAGTTAAAGTTACTAAGAAGTAAAAGATGTTACTAGAAAATAGAAATAACTTCTATGCTTATGAATTGAACTTTCAAAATTAACATTATAAAAATGAACATGCTACCAAAAGCAATTTACTAATTCAATGAAATTTTAATGTTATTTTTTTGCAGAAATAGAAAGGCCAACATTAAAATTAATATGGAAACACAAAAGAGTCTAGATAACCAGGATAATTTTAACCAAAAAGAATGACACAAACAGCATTGTCATGCTCAATTTGAGGCAATTAAAGACAAAAATCAGTAAGAAAATGGTACAAAGAGAGACATATACAGGTTGAATAGAATAGAAAGCTGTGGTCATTAGTTTTAATTGTCATCTTTGTAAATTGTACAATTATGTTAGAAGATATTTTCAATCAGGAATTGTCCAGATCAGGTTGGCCTGTGAGCATATCTGTGAGGAATCATCTTGATTGCTATAAATTAGATCGGAAAATATATCCTGAAAGCTAGGAGCCATGGACTGTATAAAAGTAGAGAAAGCAAAGTAAGTACTCAGCATATATCAGTTTATTTCTCTGTTTTCTCTTTGTTGATATAATATGACTAACCACTCTACATTTCTACCTGTATTTCCATTAAGTGATGAGGTGGACCCTGGAACTGTTAAACAAACATGTTCAATGGTTATTTTTTGTTACTTTTTTATCATGGCAGTAGGAATGATACTATACCCTAAAACATTAGAGATACTTGGATTGCCAAGGAGAGCTGCTAAGAGGGAGTGGAAAGAGTTTAAGAGAAAAAAGTGTGTCGCAGTAAACAAAGCTCCCTTTCCTCAATTTTTGAATGGCAATGTATATCTTGTGCCATTTTATGTCAAAAGTATATGATCTGCTTTTTGTTTTGATTTTATAGGAGGTTATAATTAAGAGATTGCATGGCTCTCCAAAGAGATTTTACACGTTTACACAAGTATGAGGCTGTGAAAGACTATGGTGACTTTTAAAGTTGGCCTGAATTCAGTTTTGGATTATTATACAACTACAGCCTATGGTAGTTTAATATAGAGGTTTGAAAGAATATGGCCACATAGGCCCATATGTTTGAATGCTTAGTTACCAGGTTGTGACACTATTTGAAAGGAGTAAAAAGAGTAGGATTCATGGCCTTATTGAAGGAATCATGTCATTGGGACTGGTGTTGAGGTTTCAAAAATGCATGCCAAGCCCAGGGTCTCTCTCTACCTATGGACCAGGATGCAGTTCTCAGTTAATGCTTAATTATCTCCTTACATACCACCCTGTGTCCTGCCATGATAACAATGGACTAAACCTTTGAATTGCAAGCAAGCTTCCCACTGAATTCTTTTATAAGTGTTGACTTGGTCTTGGCATATCTTCATAGTCATAGAACTGTGATTAAGACAGAAGATGGTATTAGAGACTTAAGTAACAGTCCTGATGTTACTTGTTTTTGTTTGTTTGATTATGTGTTTGTTTTGGAGTACTATGGGAGGTTTGGTAATTTGGATATTTTAAAAAGGGGCTTAATGAGTGTCCTGGTAGGAGTTTCAAAGATAGTACTAAAGGTAATTTGAACTGTGGAGACTCAGATCAAGAAGTTTCAGAGGGAAAGAATATTTAGAGACCATTTCCGTGATATTTTTGCAAAGAATTTGGCTGATTTTTACCCTTGTTCTAAAAATCTACCTGTCAGCCTGCATAGCACAAAGCTTACTGTCCTGACAAGAATGGTCTAAGCTTCTGAAATATTAGTCCTAATTAAATGTTTTTCTTTATAAGAATTGCCATGGTCATGGTGTCTCTTCACAACAATAAAACCCTCACTATGACAGAAGGTATGTAGTGGTTTCAATAGGAATAACCCCCACAGACTCATGTGTTTGAATGCTTGGCACAGAGGGAGTAGAACAATTAGAATGGTTGGCCTTAATGGAGTATGTATAGCAAGCCCTATTGGAAAAAGTATGTCACTGAGTTCATAGGCTGTTAGGCCTCAGAAGCTGAAACCCAGGCTCAATGACACACAATATTTACCTTTCTACCTGTGGACTATGATATAGGACTCTCAGATTCTTTTCCAGCACCATGTGTGCCCAATGTCACCAGGCTTTCTTTCCTCCATGAAGACAATGGATTAAACCGTTGAATTGTAAGCCACCTCTAGTTAAATGTTTTCCTTTATAAGAGTTGCCATAGCCATAGTGTCTCTTCAAAGCAACAGAAATCCTAATTAAGAAGGAAGCTGGTACCAGAAGTGCAATGCTGCTGTGATGATCCTGACCATATTTGTGTTTAGAGAGATGTGAACTTTGAGGTTCCTGGTTAGAAATGGAGTTGAACAATTTAAGTGGTGCTTAAAAAGTCATTCAAGTAGGGACATGGAAGACAGTGGTGGCTAGGGTGATTTGAACTGTGGGTACCCAGCTCAAGAGCCTTCAGAGGAGAAGAATGTTAGTATGTGGAATAGAGACTGTTCCTGTGAGATTTTGGGGGAGAATTTGACTGCTTTCTGCCCTTGTCTAAAAGTCTGCTAGAGGCTAAACTGGAGTTTAGATTAGTTATGTTGGTAAAGGAATTTTCCAAATAGTCTGGTAATGACTCTTTATGTGGGTATTAGTGTTCACTCTTATGAAGATCTATAATGAAAAGAAAATATCTGAGCAAGAGAAAGTATAAAATGTAAAGTTTGAGGAAAAAAATGGCACCAGGAAGTAGAATGGAACCACAGGAGTAGTGGAACTTTGTGTTCATGGATCTAAACAGGTTAAAGAAAAGCTTGATGTTAAATGGAATAAAGGCAGTGGTGATTTCAGCACAAGATCCCACCCAGTAAAGCTTTTAATTTGTGAAAAAGAATTAAAGAAAAACTCAGAGCCAGGTATGGTGGTGCACAACTTTAATCTCAGCACTCTGGAGGCAGACAGATCTCTGAGTTTAAGGTCATCCTGGTCTGCAGGGTAAGGTGCAGGACTGGCAAGCATAGACAGTGAAGGAATCCCATGAAAACAGGAAGTTAATGAGGATGTAATTCAAAAAAGGGCCATGTTCTATCCCCAGTAAACAGCAGAACTTGACACCTTTAGCCATGTGGTTTTAGATTTAGAGTCAAGGTTAGAAGAATGGGTTACAGAATAGTCCTCTTTAACTAACAAAAACCACTGAGGCCAGGCATGTGTCAGGGGTGTCCCTGTATGGAGGTGTAGAGAGATCATTGCACTGTGTTGTCTGATTTTTCAGTCATTGCTCTTATACAATTTATACACGAAAAGGAACAAACTAGGTAAGGAAAAATACAAAATGTACAGGAGAAAATGAACACCAGGACATGTAATATTTGAACCAAATACAATGCTCAAGGGAACAGTTTTTTTTTTTTAAGCCTGCCTTCTGGTCTGCAACCCAGCACTGAGCAGATCTTGGGCTTGAGCTCTGCACACAATCCCACAAAACCCAGAGAAGGCAAGGCTGCCAGGAGCTCTAACCCTGGCAGTATCTTAGGTAAGAATGGCAGTGTCTTAGGTAAGAAGACAGCAACACTCACCCCAAACAAGGAGTAACTGGGACCTACTGGGACCCAGGAATTCACTCCTAGCCAGGGGCATAGGTTCCTTCTAAGTCTGAGCACTGAGCAGATCTTGGGATTCAGTTCTAACCCCAGCAGCAACACCCAGCCCAAACAGTTCTGACACAACCAAGATAATAGGAAAGACAGGTTCCAGTCAGAGACAGCACAGGTAGCACTAAAGATAACTAGATGGCGAAAGACAAGCACAAGAGCATAGGCATCAGCAACCCAGGGTACTTGGCATCATCAGAACCTAGTTCTCCCACAATAAAAAGTCCCGAATATGCCATCATATCAGAAAAGCAAGATTGAGATTTAAGATCACTTTGAATGATGATGATAGAGGACTTAAAGCTAGATAGTTGTTCCTAGTTTATATGCACATAGACATTCTCCGTTATAACTTCTTACTCAATTTATGACTGAAGTCATGTGCAGACTCACAGTGAGCTTTTAGCATGTGAACACATGCTCTGATAGTCATACAAGTATTAAGAACAAAGGGCAGAGATAAGTCCTCCCCCTCTTTTTTTCCCCAAACCGCAATTTGGAGCTGAGCAATTCTAGCCAAGATAGGACAAAAGCTGCTTTCTCTAACCTCCCATACCCCCCAGAGCACTTTGAGGTGCTATCTGAAGGCTACAGCTTCCAGCTTTAAAGCAACTCAGGCAGGCAGATTAGCTTGGAGAGCAAAGTAGCAAGTGGCTTGTGGCCTAATTTCTGGGTGGAGATAAAATGGGATATAAAAAATGAATTCCTCACAGGAAGTAAAAATGTTCCTAGTGGGTCACAAGGGTGATAGTGAGTAGAACCTTTTCCATCCCTTGATTCCTGGACCTATGGATTCTGGCTGTAGAAGAAACTGTACAATATATTAGATGTTAATTCAAAGTATATACCGCCTTCTAGAGAACCCTGTTCTAGTCCTCCAGGCTGCTGCCACCTAGTTGATACTGTAACTGTGTCTTAAAAGGCCATTCACTCTTTCTATTAGACCAGCTACTTCAGGACAGTGAAGAATATGGTAAGACCAGGAGATTCCATGATCATGGGCCCACTGTTGCACTTCTCTGAGAAGTGTTACAGGATATTTGCTTTTTCTACATAGAAAACCTAATGGCTAGCAAAATATAAAAGCTTAAATAGATATTGCATTTGTCAGATGCAGTTAGGTGTGTACTAATGAGAAGCAGTTTGGATGTAGCTATATAAGCCTCCATAAATACAAATGCTAACGAATGGAAAGGTCTTGCTATTTTAAGGTAAATTGCTTGTGGTCTCTGTGACCCGAGACAAAGTCAGCTGAGTGGTTTTGAGCCCCACTATAAAGGTAAAATGGTTCTGATCCTCCTGACATGACATGACCACTATGACAGTGACATGGTTCAGCCTGCCAAGTGTGTAGGGGAGGACCTAGAGACTTTTTTTTATAAGCAACTGGATATTTGCTAGCCCTCCCCACCTCTCTCTCTTCCTCCCTCCTTCCCTCCCTTTCTTTCTCCCTCCCTCCTTTTCTCCCTCTCTCCTTCTCCTTTTTGGCTTAGAAGAACCTTATAGAAGGAGCTTTAGGTAAGAAATAGTGATTTCCTCCTTGGGCTTACAGGACCAACAGAGAAGCAGCTGACAGGACACAAGTAAAATAATATTCAAGGACGGAGAGATAAGGAGTTCTCTTCTCTTGGGCTTGGAAGAACTCAAGAGAAATGTAGATTAGCTAGGTAGAATGACAGAAAGATTTCTAAAAAGCTGTATTTTAGTTATAGAATCAGGTTTATAAATAGATATTTTGTTCTTCTGGTCTGGGCCCAATCACTGAGCAGATCCCAAGTGGCAGCTCTGCACCCAATCTCACAAAACTCAGAGAAAGCGGGCTTCTCAGGAGCTCTAACCTGGGCAGTATCTTCGGTAAGGAGTCAGCAACATTTGCCACAAACATGGAGTAACTGGGACCCACTGGGACCCAGGAATTCACTCATGGCCTGAAGCACTGGTTCTTTCCAGTCTGCGCCCAAGCACTAAGCTATTCTTGGGCACCAGCTCTAATCCCAGTAGTAACACCCAACCCACACAGTTCTCAAACAACCAAGATAATCGGAAAGACAGACTCCAGTCAGAGACAGGGCAGTACCGCTAAGGAGATCCAGATGGTGAAAAGCAAGCACAAGAACATAAGCATCAGCAACCCAGGGTACTTGGCATCATTAGAACCTAGTTCTCCCACCCTAGAAAGTCCTGAATTCCCCATATCACCAGGAAAGTAAGATTCAGATTTAAAATCACTTCTAATGATGATGATAGAGGACTTTAAGAAGGACATAAATGACACTCTCAAACAATTTGAGGAGAACACAGGTAAACAGGTAGAAGCCCTTAAAGAGGAAATACAAAAATTCCTTAAAGAATTATAAGAAAACACAACCAAACAAGTGAAGGGATTGAACAAAACCATCCAGGACATAAAAATGGAAGTAGAAACAATAAAGAAATCACAAAGGGAGACTACCCTGGAGATAGAAAACCTTGAAAAAAAATCAGGAGTCATAGATGCAAGCATCACCAACAGAATACAAGAGATAGAAGAGAGAATCTTAGGTGCAGAAGATACCATAGAAAATATTGACACAACTGTTTGAGAAAATGCAAAGTGCAAAAAGCTCGTAACCCAAAACATCCAGGAAATCTAGGACACAATGAGAAGACCAAACCTAAGGATAATAGATATAGAAGAGATTGAAGATTCCCAACTTAAAGGGCCAATACATATCTTCAACAAAATTATAGAAGAAAACTTCCTAACTTAAAGAACAAGATGTCCATAAATATATAAGAAGCCTACAGAACTCTAAATAGACTAGACCAGAAAAGAAATACCCCCCATCACATAATAACCAAAACACCAAATGCACAAAACAAGGAAAAAATATTAAAAGCAATAAGGGAAAAAGGCCAAGTAACATATAAAGGCAGACCTACCTGAATTACACCAGACTTCTTACCAGATACTATAAATGTGAGAAGATTCTGGACAGATGTCATACAGACCCTAAGAGAACACAAATGCCAGCCCGAGCTACTATACCCAGCAATACTCTTAATTACCATAGATGGAGAAACCAAGATATTTTATGTCAAACCCAAATTTATGCAATATTTTTCCACAAACCCAGCACTACAAAGGATAATAGAGGGATAACTCCAATATAAGTAGGAAAATTATACCCTAGAAAGAGCAAGAAAGTAATATTTCAACAAATATAAAGGAAGATAGCCACACAAACATAATGCCACCGCTAATAACAAAAACAACAGGAAGCAACAATCTCCTTTCCTTAATATCTCTTAGCCTAAATGGACTCAATTCTTCAATAAAAAGACATAGACTAATGGATTGTATATGTAAACAGGACCCAGCGTTTTGCTGCATACAGGAAACACACCTCAGTGACAAAGACAGACACTGCCTTAGAGTAAAAGTCTTGAAAATAATTTTTCAAGCAAATGGTCCTAAGAAACAAGATGGAGTAGCCATTCCAACATTGAATAAAATCTACTTTCAACTTAAAGCTATCAGAAAGGCTAAGGAAGGACATTTCATACTCATCAAAGGAAAAGTCAACCAAGATGAACTCTCAATTCTGAACATCTATGAACCAAATGCAAGAGCACCCACTTTCATAAAATAACCCTTACTAAAGCTCAAAGCACACACTGCATCTCACACAATAACGGTGGGAGACTTCAATACCCCACTCTCAGCAATGGACAGAACATGGAAACAGAAACTAAACAGAGATACAGTGAAACTAATAGGAATTATGAACCAAATGGATTTAACAAATATCTGTAGAACATTTCATCCTAAAACAAAAGAATATACCTTCTTCTCAGCATCTCATGGTACCTTCTCCAAAATAGACCATATAATTGGTCACAAAACAGGCCTCAACAGACACATGAAAAGAGAAATAATCCCATGCATCCTGTCAGATCACCATGGACTAAGGCTGGTCTTCAATAACAACAAAAACAATGGAAACCCACATTCACATGGAAACTGAACATTACTCGACTCAATGATACCATGGTCAGGGAAGAAAGAAAGAAAGAAATTAAAGACTTTTTAGAATTTAATGAAAATGAAGATACATCATACCAAAATTTATGAGACACAATGAAAGCAGTACTAAGAGGAAAACTCATAGCTCTAAGTGCCCACAAAAAGAAACTGGAGAGAGCATACACTAACAGCTTGACAACACACCTAAAAGCTCTAGAACAAAAAGAAGCAAAAACACCCAAGAGGAGTAGATGACAGGAAATAATCAAACACAAGTCTGGAATCAACCAAGTAGAAACAAAAAGAACTATACAAGAATCAACAAAACCAGGAGCTGGTTCGTTGAGAAAATCAACAAGATAGATAAAGCCTTAGCCAGACTAACCAGAGGGCACAGAGACAGTATCCAAATTAATAAAATCAGAATTGAAAAGAGTGACATAACATCAGAAACTGAGTAAATTAAAAAAAATCATCAGATCCTACTACAAAAGCCTATAGTCAACAATATTGGAAAACACGGATGAAATGGACAATTTTCTAGACAAATACCAGTTACTGAAGTTAAATCAGGCCCAGATAAACCATCTAAACAATCCCATTACCACGAAAGATATAGAAACAGTCACTAAAAGTCTCCCCACCAAAAAAAGTCAGGGACCAGATGATTTTAGTGCACAATTCTATCAGACTTTCCAAGAAGACCTAATACCAATTCTCTATAAACGGTTCCACAAAAGAGAAACAGAAGGAACACTATCCAATTCATTCTATGAAGTCACAATTACGCTCATACCTAAACCACACAAAGACTCAACAAAGAAAGAGAACTTCAGACCAATCTCCATTATGAATATTGATGTAAAAATCCTCAATAAAATTCTCGAAAACTGAATCCAAGAACACATCAAAAAATCATCCATCATGATCAAGTAGGCTTTATCCTAGGGGTGCAGGGATGGTTCATTATAGAAATCCATCAATGTAATCTACTATATAAACAAACTAATAGGAAAAACAAACACATGATCATATCACTAGTTGCTGAGAAACCATTTGACAAAATTCAACACTCCTTCATGGTAAAAGACTTGGAAAGATCAGGAATCCAAGGCCCATACCTAAACATAGTAAAAGCAGTATACAGCAAACCAGTAGCCAACATGAAACAAAATGGAGAGAAACTTGAAGCAATCCCACTAAAATCAGGGACTAGACAATGCTCCCCACTCTCTCCCTACCTAATCAGTATAGTACTGGAAGTCCTAGCCAGAGCAATTAGGCAACAAAAGGAGGTCAAAGGGATACAAATTGGAAAGGAAGAAGTCAAAATCTCACTATGTGTAGAGTATATGATAGTATATTTAATTGACCCCAAAACTTCCACCAGAGAACTCCTAAACCTGATAAACAACTTCAGTAATGTGGCTGGTTATAAAATTAACTCAAACAAATCAGTAGACTTCCTCTACTCAAAAGACACACAGGCTGAGAAAGAAATTAGGGAAATGACACCCTTCGCAAAAGTCACAAATAATATAAAATACCTTGGTGTGAATCTAACCAAGCAAGTAAAAGATATCTGTATGACAAGAACATCAAGTCCCTGAAGAAAGAAATTGAAGATCTCAGAAGATGGAAAGATCTCCTATGCTCATGGATTGTAATGATTAATATAGTAAAAATGGCTAACTTACTGAGAGCAATTTAAGATTTAAGGCAATCTCCATCAAAATTCCCAGTCAATTCTTCACAGAAATAGAAAGAGCAATTCTCAAATTCATTTGGAATAACAAAAAACCCAGGATAGCGAAAACTATTCTCAACAATAAAGAAGAATAAAGAACTTCTGGGGGAATCACCATCCCTGACTTTAAGTTGTACTACAGAGCAGTAGTGATAAAAACTGCATTGTATTGGTACAGAGACAGGCAGGAAGATCAATGTAGTAGAATTGAAGACCCAGAAATGAGCCTCCATACCTTTAGTCACTTGATCTTTGACAAAGGAGCTAAAACTATCCGGTGGAAAAAAGAGCATTTTCAACAAATGATGCTGGTTCAACTGGGGGACAACATGTAGAAGAATGAAAATTGATTGATACTTATCTCCTTGTACAAAGCTCAAGTCCAAGCAGATCAAGGACCTCCACATAAAACCAGCTACACTGAAACTAACAGAAGAGAGAATGGGGAAGAGTCTTGAACACATAGGCGCAGGGGAAAAGTTCCTGAACAGAACACCAATGACTTATGCTCTAAGATCAAGAATTGACAAATTGGACCTCTTAAAAATACAAAGCCTCTGTAAAGCAAAGGACACTGTCAATAGGACAAAGTGGTAGCCAACAGATTGGGAAAAGATTTTTACCAATCCTACATCTGATAGGGGGCTAATATCCAATGTATATAAAGAACTGAAGGAATTAGACTCTAAACAGTCAACCTGATTTCAAAGTAGGGTACAGAGCTAAACAAAGAATTCTCAACTGAGGAAACTCAAATGGTTGAGAAGCACCTAAAGAAGTGTTCAACATCCTTAGTCATCAGGGACACGCAAATCAAAACAACCCTGAGATTCCATCTCACACCAGTCAAAATGGCTAAGATCAAAAACTCAGGTGATAGTAGAAGCTGGCAAGCATGAGGAGAAAGTCGAACACTCCTCCATTGTTGGTGGGATTGTAAGCTGGTACAACCACTCTGGAAATCATTCTGGAGGTTCCTCAGAAAAATGAACATAGTATTACCTGAGGACCCAGCTATACTACTCCTGGGCATATACTCAAAAGATCCTCCAACATATAAAAGGGACACATGCTCCACTATGTTAATAGCAGCCTTATTTATAATAGCCAGAAGCTGGAAAGAACCCAGATGTCCTTCAACAGAGGAATGGATACAGAAAATGTGGTATATTTATACAATGGAGTACTACTCAGCTATTAAAAACAATGAATTCATGAAATTCTTAGGTGAATGGATGGAACTGGAAAATATCATCCTGAGTGAGGTATCCCAATCACAAAAGAACACACATGGTTTGCACTCACTGATAAGTGGATATTAGCCAAAAAACTCATAATACCTAAGGTACAAAGCATAGACCACATAAGCTCAAGAAGAAGAAAGAAGACCAAAGTGTGGGTGCTTTGGTCCTTTTTAGAAGGAGTATCAAAATACTCAACCAGATCTCCCTGGGTCTAAACTTACAGCCTGGGAACACAAAGGGAGAGACTTAGGGCTCCATCACTATAGGTAGTTGAGGATGGCCTTGTCAGGCATCACTGAAGAGAAGGGCCTTGGTCCCTGAAATTTTGGATGCCCTAGTGTTGGGGAATTCGAGAATAGTGAGGCAGGAATGGGTGGATGGGTGGGGGCAAACCCTCATACAAGTAGGAGGAGGGGGGATGGGATAAGGGTTTTTGTGGTGGAATGGGAGAGGGTATAAATTTTGAAAGTTAAATAAATAAAATATCCAATAAAAAAAAACAGACAATGGATCTGGCAATTGTAGTTAAGCAGTTGAGAATATTTGTCAAAAATTTATTATGGGGATTTTTTATAATCATCAAGGACAAGATATTGTGGAAGGGGCCCTGGAACTTTAAAACAATATCTTCATAAAATAAAAAAGGGAAAGGTATATACTCAAACACCACAAATTTATTTAAATCATACTCTTTTTATTTTAAATTAAAAAAATAATTTGGATTCCAAGGAACTTTCTGCTGAGTGTGTATGGCACCCTTCAATTAGGCATACTTATGCCTAGGTGAAAAGGAAGGATCCACTTACTGGCAGATGGCATGATCCTGAGTGGGTATCTAATATGGGGAAGAGGGCATGTTTATATTTTTTCTGAAGGATGCTATAGGAACATGATGGCTGTCAGAATGATTGGTGACACATGCTGTTGGTGAGACAAGAATGATGTTGACCTGTGAGCTTGCTGAGTGCCCTAACAAGGGAGACTGGGAAGCTGTATTGGACATATGTTCCTGATCCACCTTTGCTTGCCTATATCCCAGATGGAACAAACTGCCTTGCCTCAAGTTTTTAGACCTTGTTGGGCAGAGAATCAAAAATAGTTATATTGTCTCTTGTATTTTTCTTAAAGGTGACCAGCTATTAGGACTCAATCATGTACTGGTCTAGAAATTAACCCAATATTGTAAATAACAGTCCACCTTTGGAAGGTTGGATTTGGACGTTTTCAGAGACATATTTGGAAGTTAGCTGTAGTTCTCCATGATGTTATGATAGCAAGAGATAAAGTTGGGACAGAATCTGGATTTCAAACAAGGGTTGGTTAAGGCTCTTTTAATTGTCAAGCTAAAATTTGTTTTGTCTCTTCTACAGTATTTATTGTTAGTTGTATTGACTGTATACTTTCTAATTGTGTTAGTGTGTTGAAACCTGGCATGTCTGTTACAGCGGTCTATCAGCCAGCTTTTGTCTTACTGCCCTGAGTATTAGAAAACCTTGATTCTCTGAAAAAAGCTTGAAAGTGCTGGAAGAAGTCAGTTAGGTTTAAGCAGAAGCAAGAGGGCAGTGGGCTTGATTATTGCTGGTATAACAAGTTTAATTTCATTAATTGTTAGCACCACTGCTTCTGCAATAGCATTGACACAAGGAGTTAAGACAGCTATTTTGTTAACCATCTAGCAAAAAAAATGTTACTAATGTATTGAGTATATAAAAGGATTTCTATAGGTATCTGGAACAATGGATTGATGCTCTATAACCTATTCAAATTATCTGAAGGGTGTTCTGGGGTCAAGAGTTAGGAGCTATCTCAAGTGTCATGACAAATATCATTGGAGTAGTGCTACTTCTAAAATTTACAATGATTATCATTATAATTAGAAAAAAGTTTAAAGACACCTGTAGGGTAATTGGCATGATACTAACACCTCTCTGGGTGTTTTAACTTTGCATAGTGAAATTATGAATTTAAAGAATGCTGCTCTGTTAAGCTTTGATGCTGCAGATAATGGTGTTAAAATCATCCATGGCCTGAAGTCAGTATTTCCATTTTGGTCAAACCTCAGGAATGGCATATATAGCTTGATCATGCTAGCCCTTCTTGTCCTGGGAATACTTTTATTCCTGCCCATCATGTGAAAGGTTGTCTCTAACTACACCAACAGGCTGGCAGCCAAAGTACATGGCTTGAAACTGAAAATGAACACCCAAACAGAGTTATTAATTTAACAGGCTGGCAAGCCAAGGACAGGTAATATTCTGCACAGAGTCTTATCAAACTAAGACAGATGTACATTGCTTATGATAATGCACATTTCACAATGGGTAAGGAAGACTTTCTTGTCAGAACCACCCAAGACAGGCTCAGTCTGGTTTATGTAATAAAAAGGGGGAGATGTGGAGAGTTTTGGGGGCTGCCTGGCAGGAATCTGACATAGACCAAGGACAAGGAAATGGACTGCAGGCAGAAACCTACTCCAATGATATTTGACATTAGACTGGAACAAAGAAGTAATTTCAGGCAGAAATCTAAATCTTAGGCTAGAACAAACAAGTAATTATAGGCAGAAATCTAAATTGTAAGCTAGAGCAAAGAAGTAGGCTTCAAGCATGAAAATGACTTTGGGCTAGGACAGGGAAGTAGGCTCAGGTATTTTGGTCATCCTGATATGCCCTTAGAAATAGTGATCACAGGACTGATCATGGGACTCTATTTATTGTCCTGTGTGTTCTTTGACTATCTGAGTTTATTGTCTTGCTTGTTCCTTGACTATTTGCATCTATTGTTTTGCTAGTTCCTCAACCTAGAACTGACCTTAATACTTGCATGTAATTTAAACAGTATAAATGCAAAAAAGGAGGAGGAGGGATGGGATAGGGGATTAATTAAGGAGGAATGGGGAAGGGGAAGTCATCTGAAATGTAAATAAATAAAATATTGAATTTAAAAAAAGAAAAGCCTAATGGTAAATGGAAAAAAGGGAGTGAAGACCTTAGGACCAGACCCCATCCAGTTTAGATTCTAACTTGTGAAAAAGTTAAAGAAAAGGATAAGTAGTGAAGACAACCATCAACAACAAATAACTAATGCAAATGTAATTGAAAGAGAGGGACAGGTTTGAGCCTCAACAAGCAGCAGATTTGGCAGCCACTGTGGTAGTTTTGGCTTTAGAGTCATGAATCATAGTGAGGTTGTAGAATCTCTCTTCAAAGCTAAAGAAAGTTGCTAAAGCCATGTGTATGTCAAGGATGTCTTTGCATGGAGACTCATTGCAAAAAGCTGTGAATGTTGAAGATGCCAGAGTTTACAATTCTGTTTCTCAATTATGTTTGATTTTGACTTGCATTACCATCTGAAAACCATCCTTTCAATCTAGATTATCTTCTTTAACGATAAACAACTTAAGTTTGATTTAAGACTACAACTTGTTTTTATCCCTATTAGATATCTGAGAAGGAATTAAATATTACCTGAATAAATAGAAAGCACAAAGGCACAGATTCCAAAACTTGCACAATTTGTAGAGAGAGCTGAATGTTTGGATCATTCCTAAAATTCATTACAACATTGGAGCATCTGTCTTCTGCCTTCTGGCCCAGAGACATCTGACAAACTTTGAATGAAGCAGGAATTATAAAGGACTAGCTTACCCTGTCTTGGCAGAACTTAGCAATAGACTATCCTACATCTGCCTGTCCTTTTTTTTTTTTTTTTTTTTGACTGTATTTTTTCTGTAGATGAAATTAGGGTACTTCTTATCCAGTGACTAGCTTGCCACAATTGAAGTGACTCCAATTGGAAGTAATGGTGCTCAATATCTTCTTTCAAATGGGATAGGGGTAGTGTCAAGAGCAGATATGTCTCCTAGTCAAAAGATCTACTAATAGCAAGAAAAGGAATAAGCTGAGAACTGAATTGATTAACTGGAGACTGGCCCACATCGACCCCAAGGGCTTCTCTTGGGATGACACTGTGATAGAAAAATGAGGGTTAAAGCGTGTTTCCCGTAGACTTTCTCAGGCTGCCCATGTTTAAGTAACATGTAACTTGACTGATAAACTTAGACTGCCTTACATCACCTGTTGTCCTAACTCCTTTGTGCGAAGGCTGGGAGACATGCACCAAGAAGAGAAGGGATATGAGAGGAGTAACCTAATGGTGTTCCCTTTTATTAGATCCTAAAGGTAGG
Organism: Grammomys surdaster; assembly: GCF_004785775.1. NCBI lineage: Eukaryota > Metazoa > Chordata > Mammalia > Rodentia > Muridae > Grammomys > Grammomys surdaster. The sequence goes on along the minus strand of NW_021620848.1, from coordinate 2,329,622 downwards.
ACCCAGCCTTGGTTCTTCTGGAATTATTTCTTCCCTAAGTGCTAATGTGAGTACCCTCCCACATAAAGTGCCATGTTGGACAGTTCTAGTGCAGGTAAAAAGCCTTTATTCCTGTGGGGTGGTGAAGATCTTAAAAATAAGAATAGTCCATACTCTTATCTGCACCTGTTATAAGTCTTTCCTCAATTTTCAACTGAAAATTGAAAATGAAAAGCATAAATATGCAAGACAATTTAACTGTGTTTAAACTGGAAACTCTCAGTGATTTGTGGCTGGAATTTGAGGTCAGATAAAAAAGGAACTACTATCCTAAGCATATATGATTTTCTTATATCATAGGACAAATGTATGCAATGTTTGATATCAAGCTTTTCTTTCCTGTTTTAAGTTTATAATATAATTACATCATTTAACTTCCCTTTTATTCCTTCAAGCCCTCCCATATACTCCCTCTTGCTCTCTTTTTCTTTTTTTCATTATTTTATTAGATATTTTAATTTACATTTCAGATATTATCCTTTATTCTCATTTTCCCCCACCCAGAAATCCCCTATCCCATTCCCCCTCCTTCTACTTCTATGACCATATGTCCTCCTTCCCCCTTCCCACTCCCACCTCCCAGCTCTCGAATTCCCCCACACTGGAGCATCCAGCCTTGACAGGACCAAGTGCTTCCTCTCCCACCCATGTCTGACAAGGCCATTCTCCCCTACAGCTGGAGCCATGGGTCCCTCCCTATGTGCTCCCAGGCTAGTGATTTAGACCCTGGGAGCTCTGGTTAGTTGGTATTGTTGCTCTCCTCATGGGGCCACAAACCCCTTCAGCTCCTTCAGTCTTCTCTCTAACTTCTCCATTGGGAACCCCATGATCAGTTCAATGGTTAACTGTGAGCATCTGGCTCTGTATATGTCAGGCTCTGGCAGACCTCTAAGGAGACAGCTATATCAGACTCCTGTCAGCCTGCACCTCCTGGCATACACATCAGTGTCTGCCTTTGGTGACTGCATATGGGATGGATACCCAGGTGGAGCAGTCTCTAGATGGCCCCTCCTTCAGTTTCTGTCTCACACTTTGTATTTGTTCCAATGAGTATTTTGTTACTCCTTCTAAGAAGGACTGAAGCACTCACACTTTGATCTTCCTTCTTCTTGAGCTTCATGTGGTCTGTGAGTTGTATCTTGGGTATTGTGAGCTTTTGGGCTAATATCCACTTATCAGTGAATGCATACCATGTGTGTTCTTTTGTGATTGGGTAACCTCACTCAGGATGATATTTTCCAGTTCCATCTATTTACCTAAGAATTTCACGAATTCATTGTTTTTAACAGCTGAGTAGTACTCCATTCTGTAAATGTACCACATTTTCTGTATCTATTTCTCTGTTGAGGGACATCTGGGTTCTTTCCAGTTTCTGGCTATTTTAAATAAGGCTGCTAAGAACATAGTGGAGCATGTGTCCTTGTTATATGTTGAAGCATCTTCTGGATATACACCCAGGAGTGGTACAGCTGGGTCCTCAGGTAATTCTATGTTCAATGGAACCTTTTTCATTCATTGTTGTTACATGCATATATGTTCATGGATAATATATATATATATATATATATATATATATATATATATGTATATGCTATCTTCAGTCTTTACAAAAATAAAAAAATTGTGAAATGATTTTAAATGCCATATTCTGTGATCTCAGATATTTTTAAAGACCAACTGTCTATATGCAGTATAACTGAGTTGTTAAACATTGGTTATTCTTAGTCGTTTACTATTTGAATAATTTTGAAAATAACATTTTAATTAAACCAAAAGCTAATATAACCATTAGTTTACTATCTGAACATTAACTTGTATTACTTAATTATCCTAAACAGTTTGTAACAGCAGAAATTAGAAGGACTGGGTTTAAGCCTTGTATTTTTAAACAAGTTGTATAGAAACAACGTCTACCTAAGAGTAGCAAAATTAATTTAATTTTTTTATGAATATAAAAAGATTTATGTCAATGAAAACCTTAACTCTGTATCAATATATCAGTTCTGTACCATTGTAACAAAATATAACTTCAATTCTTCATCAAAATGTAAAGATTTCTACCAATGTAAGATTGTGGCTATAGGATGTTTTATTTCAGAGTAAATTTAATAATCTATTCCCATATATCTAATTTCTTATACAATTATTCCATTCCCCCCTTTTTTCTTTTTAACTCATTCCCTTTATTTAAGAAAGAAAGAATATAGGCGAGGAAAGGAAAGATAATAATCCCAGAGTCTAAGTCCTTGTATTGCTAGTTCCTCACCCTAGAACTGACCTTAATACTTGCATGTAATTTAAATGGCATAAAAACAAAAAAGAGGAGGAGGAATGGGATTGGAGGTTGGGGGGGTAATGGGGAAAAGGGATTATATTTGAAATGTAAATAAATAAAATGTTGAATTAAAAATTATGACCATTTCCAATTATCCCTTAATATGGCAACCTATCTATACTTTATAAAATAATCATAACCAGATACCCAAATCTAAGAAATTGAGGTGGTGTCTCTTTACAACTTCTTCCTGCTGAATTGGGTAAATCATTTTTAAGGGGATGGGGAGAGATAGAAAGATTTGAAAAATTGGTTAGACATAGAAAGTAAGCTTTATCATTTGTTATCCAGTCTTTGTATGTTTAAAATGTTCAAGGCTTAACCGAAGTCCTGTCTGGAACCATCTGAAAGGCTGGATGAACTGAGGTCATTGAGAATCAGCAGCCATTTTTTGAATGTGTTCTAGAAGCAAATCTCTGGAAATAGTATCAGTTGAGGTGGAATCAGGCAGGGAGATGGAACAGCAGGTTATCTCAACATCTGTGAGGTTGAATCTTGTCAGAGCTATATCTTGGTGTTTCATTCTATAATATATGAATTTTGTAACCAAATTTTTAGTTCTATAAAGATATTTGTAAGAATCACACAAGGTGCACAGATCAGGTAAGGATGAATTTCTATTCCTTGTTTGAGCGGGTGAAAGTTGTCCTTTTTATGAGTTAGTTTGAACAATAATGAATTGTAATAAATCTTAAAGTATCAAGTATGTCATGATAAACTTTAAGGATTCCATAACCAAAAAGATTTATTGGCTAATTTTAGCTGTAGTTTTGGCTAGAGACATGTTTATATCAAAGCCAGTTTCAGAGCTGTTCCCATGTGGAGGGAGCAGCAACTCATGTTACCTGTCCTGTTTGGTGGTTTTGAAGTTTCATTATTGTCTGTAGCCAAGATTTTTAGGGTGTGTTCTCCTAGCATATCTGATCCGTATTACTTTGGAAGGAGTCTAAAGCCTTTTATCCTTTCCTGTGAACACAAATACAGAGCCTCTTTCCTAAAATAGCATGTCTGTGGTCTGACAACTGAAATAGATTGGTACAATTTAGCAACCTCTTTTTTTCTCAGGGCCTGTTCTACTCTGACCTCTCTTCCAGAGGATTAGTAATATTATTAATACCTCCAAACTTATAACCACCTTCATTTTGATGATTAAAACAACTCAAATCAATTAAAACAATTTAAAACAATTATTATTATCTGTTGAGATAGGGTTTCTCTCTATCTCTGTGCCTTTGTTTCCTAAATTTGAAAATGAAAGCCTGGATTTCTTTATTTTTCAATGTATGCTTAAAAACATGTAACACAATTATCACAGTTTCTCCCTTTTGTCCTTAAAACAATGCAATTTTCTTTTATTCCTCCCTTCTCCCATGTGATCTCCCACAAATTACTGTCTGTGGATACATAAATATATCCTCTTTGTCTTTATATAGCTTGGATCAACATCCTTTCCTAATTAACTTCACTTCTATTTTCTGTGTGAGCCTATTTTAAGGCTGATTTATCGACGAATGTTATGCTAAACTATCCCACAACTCCCAAGCATTCAAAAAATTTAGTTGTTTGTAAAGCATTGACTTCTTAAATTTTCACTAAACTTTCTATTTCCATCTTATTCAAGCCTGCTCTCTGCAGCCTGCCTTCTCCCAGCAGTAGCTGTCAGCATTCATGGCTTAAGCTCTCAGCTATGAAACCAATGCTCCCTGCCTCTTAATCTTAAAGGGACGATATGTGTTTGCCATTTGGAAATCTCCATTTAATTTTAAAAACTGAGTTCTTGCCCCACATTAGACACCATTTGTTGAGATAATTATTCATTAATAAATCCCAGCATGGGCCTGTTAGCTCCCTCAATGGTTTATGTTCTTGAATGTAAGAGACACACAAAGCTTTTATATTTTGGTATGCTTTATGCAGGACAATAGATAGACAGCTGCTATCCTGCATGTTGTTAGAATCTACCCCTTGTCCTTAATTCAGTTACTACTTACTAATTCATATGTTCCATCTTGGCTGCTCCTGAACCAGTTGAATAGCCATATGGGCTGTGCTCTCCCAGCTCCTTTACATAGTGACTCTCTGTCCTGCACTCTTCTCCGGCATGGCCAATCTTCTCCTTCCTCTTTGGGTCCCAAGTCCTAAAATCCCACCACTGTCTGTGCTCCCAGGTTATTAGATATTGTCATATTTATTTGCCAATCAGAACTGACTGGGAGCAGATTCCCCAAAACTATGTGTAGACACTCTTGTGTAAAAATTTTTTGGGGAACATAATTAGCATTCGTGATACAAACAGCTACACAATGGCCTTTCATGAAAATATAACTAGAAGCAATCAGGAGTCACTGTTCTCATAGTTGGTAAAATAAATTTCAAATAAAATTAGAAGAGGTAACAAGGACCACTTCTTATTAATTAAGGAAACTGCAGGGAAAACGTGTGGCGATTTGATAGCATCCTTAACCTGATAGCACTCTATTTTTTGTCTGCCACAAAATGAACAACTCTATCCCATATCTGAGTAATAATTTACATGGGTCCACTGCAATGACCAAAGAAACTTAATATAGAGCCAAGTATCCCTTAAGGGCCATTGACCTTTTGCTCTGAAATGCCTGAGACATCCTAGTGGCCTACAGGTAGGATAAGAATAGGATAACAGAGTGTGAGATATTAACAGGTGACTTTGCTTCTATAAAACCTACTTTTCACCACAAGGAAGTGGTGAAATGATCTTTTCATTATTATATATCAGAAAACTAGGAAACAACTGAAGTAAAAAAAAACAAATTTCCTACATAGATGTGGATTCAATGGATAGTTTGTGATACACACCTTTGTGATACCCTCTTCCATGGTATTTGACTCTAGGGCTTCTATCCTTATTGTAGCAGTAAGAATAAATTAATTTAATCTAAATTTAAAATGAGCCTATGTCTTTGATTCTATCCAGTGGATTTGAATGCCATAATAAACTATATCATTAAAGATTTGATGTACAATAAGAAGCACCTAATATCAGAAAAACCAACACTACCGGGCATAAACTTAATTCTAGCACAATAAAAATAGGTAATTATTATACTCTACCCTGAGAAATACACAGATACTCCTATTCAAAAAATAAGAAATATTGAAGTTAAATTATATCATAAATCAAATGGACCTGCCAGGTATTTCTGAATATTCCTTCAGAATGCACATTCTTCTTAGCATTGTAAGGAGCTCTTTCTAAAATATTTCTATCTGAGACAGAGCAAATTGTAAAAAACAGAGAAAATTGAAACTTGAATTTATTTTTGTTCTAAGATGTATTTACTTAAGCAAGTATCTTGCTTTATTGCTTCTTAGAAAACACTCTCCTTCATAAAATCATTTGTAAATTTATCTTACTTTCTTCTATACAACCAATTTCTAGGTCCTATTACTGTCATTATCTGTTGTAGTATAGAAGAAGATCACAGTAATGAATACTTTGGCACCTAACAGTCTTATGTCAATCTAGAATAATCTTTATATATAAATCAAACTGACATCTTCCTAAAATGACACAGATTCAAACTAGAAATAAGTGTCACTTCAAGATTGGGTGCAACATCTGCCTACTTTATGCTCCTGTTTGACTCTCTAAAGCTAGTTTCTTATCACAACTAATGTGTAATGAAAGAAAAGAAATAAACAAAGAATGACAAATACTGGTTAGGTGAAATGTAACAAAGCCCTTGAACTTGTTTGGTGCCAGATAAGAGGAGCAAAATTTGCCAAGGAATAGAATAAATTGATAGAAGAGTTAATAAAAGAACCAACATGTCAAGTGTTCCTCACATTCAGAAAGTATACTTTTCAGATATTCAGAGAATTTCATACAAAATGATCCCCTAAACTTCTGTAAATAGCGTACAAAAAAGCCAAATCATTGAAACTTGTAGTACAGAATATTTTGTCATGAGCCTTATCTGGGAAATGTTGTCAAAACTCAAAGTAAAACTACTGTGAGTTATGTCAGCAGCTTGACTCCACAGGAAGAAAGAGATCCTGAGCCCAATGGGTCAGAAAAAACAAAGCAGCAAGAAGTGAGGGTTAAATTTTTAATCCAGAAAACATTACTTATAAACACATTTCTAGGTTGGAAAAATCATACAGAGATGTTTCACTTGCCCATTTTTTCCATGAATAGCAGATATAACCAAAACTTGTTAAATTGTCCCTTCAATGATCACTTAAAATAAATAATGAATATTACCAATATTTTTAGATTTTTATTTTTCTGTTTTAGCATCTGACTTAATCTATGAGTCAAAAGGGTAATTTCAATATGACTTTAAGGCTTAGAGTGTTCTGTGATCATACGTATTTTCATAAAAAGTTAATACATTAACCATTTCAACATTTGCTTTCAAAGCATCTTGTTTAGACCACAAACTGTTAAATCTAGAAGAGGCAGGATTTCCAGGCTCAATGTGAACTTTGTCTCCATGGTGACTGTTGACTATTGAGTTTAGCTGTGGTTCAGCTCTGAAGAAATAATTTAAATAATATTAGAGTAAGAATATTATTTCTAAGAATTATTTTATTAATATTAATTTAAAAAATAAATTTCAGTTAAACCAGATAAAAACACATTCAAGAATAGTAGCATTTACTGAAGAACTTACAGAGTAAGCTTGAAACAAAGTTCTTATATTCATTTCATTATACTGGGTTTTGTGAAATATGCCACAATATGAAAGTTTTTTGAGAGACTATGATATATACATTTTAAAATTTAATTCCAAGTATCACTAGAAATGCCCAGTAGTAAAGTCATTAGGAATTAGGTTAACTTGTTTTGCAAAACCATCACAGGCAGGTATTACCATTGAGATTTTTCTAGAATAAGATCTATGGTTGCTTTTGTGTCCATGTTCTTCTACTTAGAAAGTCAAGCTCTCATAGGAAGTTCCATGAGGTTTTGATTTTGTAACTGAGCTCATTTCCCAGTCTTAGATATCTTTTATTTTATTTAAGAAATTATGGGAAGTGGGCAGCATATACAGCATTTTTCTCTCATCAATATGATATTCTGTGATTCCAAAACACAGATCTTTAAGGTGTGTGTAGAGTAAAAATAGAAACATCTGAGCTGTAATTGAAAGTCCTAGGAATATTTCTATGAGTACGCAAGACTATTTTGAGCACTAGAGGCTATTCATTCTTTTTTTAAAGACATTTTAAAGACATTTTAATTCTCTAGAAATTTTTATTCAAGAGAAATGTTCAAATATATATATTATACATATACATATATGTATATGTATAATATATATAATATATATATTTAATACATTTTCATCTTTCTTTCTCATATTGATAGGTCTTAAATCCATCCAAGAGTTAGTAGTAAAATGTATAATTTTCTGAATCTTTATTTAACACATCTTAGGCAGAGGGTTTAACTCTTCTTAGTCCATTAAATGGTCTAGGATGATTTGAAGTATACCTGGTGATTCCTTTTTTTTTTTTTTTTTGAGACAGGGTTTCTCTGTATAGTCCTGGCTGTCCTGGAACTCACTCTGTAGACCAGGCTGGCCTCGAACTCAGAAATCCACCTGCCTCTGCCTCCCAAGTGCTGGGATTAAAGGCGTGCGCCACCACTGCCCGGCTCCCCTTGTGATTCTAAGAGCCATAAATCCTAAAATTGGTTAACTCAAATGTGCTTTCCAGACTCAAGATTTTCTTGTGTATTATAAAAAACCTTACTTTGTACATTTTTTTCATTTTAAATGAAAGATCCATGAATATAAACATATTTATCAACATAATCTTACCTGTGTATACAAGATCAACCAAATGAGATAAACAAAAGCTATGTTTTCAAAACTCTCTGGCAGAGCAGGGTATGTAGCTTTATAATGGAATGGAAAACACATTGATCTGTGCTCTTGTAAAGTTGTTGTCACAAAGAAGATGGAGGCAGGCTAACTAGCAGAAGAACGTCTTATGGACTTTAAGTTTATCTTTAGTTGCTCCTTAAAAGAACAGAAGTACAGACATTAAAAAGGCTGTCAGGTATTAAGTTCTGGATACTTATTTGTATATAATTGACAGAAATTCCATCTTCCAGATTACTAGGACTTTGATGACCTGCTTCCCTGTAAGTCAAACTTGAGCTGCCTGCTTCCTGAGTACTTTATTGTAACTAAGGAAATACATTTCTATGACAGAATAGTTCCAGTTATGACTGAGAATTCTTTCATTATCCATGATCTATCATTGATCCATTTGTATATTTTGTGTCTTTAACATAAATTCCTGTTGCCTTACAAAAGAAACACACATATACCACACACACACACACACACACACACACACACACACACACACACACAGAGAGAGAGAGAGAGAGAGAGAGAGAGAGAGAGAGAGAGAGAGAGA
>NW_021620848.1:2289307-2320824 GCF_004785775.1 Grammomys surdaster | reverse complement strand
AGAGAGAGAGAGAGAGAGAGAGAGAGAGAGAGAGAGAGAGAGAGAGAGAGAGAGAGATTTTAGAACATGTCTAATAATAAAGTCTATTCCCACCACAGTGCTCATCATCAGTTAACTAGCTCATTTCTCAGTATTCTGGTTAGGGTGGCAGGGTTTGGGAGGCAGTTGGTTTGCCAGGATCCAATTTGTGTTTTGTGTAATTCTCTTAAGCATTGCATTGGTATCCATGAAACATGCTCCTCATTGCCTAATGATAACTCAGTATGAATCACCCCATCTTCATTTTCCTACTACATAAATAGGTCCACCTGTGTATGCTATTATTGAAATTTTGCACATACCATAAAGAATGTTTGGGAAATTTTAGGAAAATGATAAAAATGTAATTATAACTATCATCAATCATTTCTGCCACAGAAAAGTTTTAGTACTCTCAGACAGCAGTTTCACATGGTCCCACATTGCAATGCAAACTCTGTTTCCACATCTTTGCTAACACTAACTCTTCCAAACTGGAAGTTTCTAGTTCACAGTCACTGCTGATGGAAACTGATGTTTCTTTTCTCATAAAGCAGTGCAAATGGTTATTTGATATGAAGCTGTCTTACGTCAAGTGTAAGATTTAGCAAATTCAAGCTAAACAATTAAGAGTGTTTTGGTTTTTTTGCAATATAAGCTTAGCAGCAAATTGGGAGCCCCATAGACCATGATTAGATTTATAACTAACATACTACAATGCTGAAGTATGTAGAATTCAATGAACAGATTAGAAATTAACAAGTTAACATTGGTCAAGGAAAAATGTTAAATACAAATAGTTTCTGACACAAAATAATCAGTAAATCTGGTCCATTATGAGAAGATCAAACTTAAGAATAATAGGAGTAGAAGAAGGACTCAAAGGTCCAGAAAATATTTTCAATGAAATCATAGAAGAAAATTTCCCTAACCTCAAAAAGAGATGTCTATAAACATACAAGAAGCCTACAGAACAACAAATAGATTTGACCAGAAAAGAAAATTCTCCTGCCACATAATAATTAAAGTACTAAATGTACAGAATAAAGAAAGAATATTAAAGGCTATGAGGAAAATAAGACCAAGTAATTTATAAAAGCAGATTAATCAAACTTATACCTGACTTTTTAACACAGACTGTAAAATCCAGAGTGCCCTGTGCAGATGTTTTGCAGTCTCTAAGAGACCTCAGGTGCCAGCACAGACTATTGTACAAAGCAAAATTTTCACTCTCCATAAACAGAGTAATGAAAATATTCCATTAAAAAATTTAAACAATATTTATCCACAAATCCAGCCCTGCTGAAAGTCCTAGTAGGGAAACTCCAAACCAAGGAGTTCGACTGTATCCAAGAAAACAATGGAAGTAAGTAATTCCATACCAGCAAAACCAAAAGAAGGGACACACACACACACACACACACACACACATACACACACACACACTATCACCACCACCATTAAAATAACAGGAATTAACAATCATTGGTCACTAATATATTTTAACATCAGTAGATTCAATTCTCCAATAAAAGATACAGGCTAACAAAATGGAGGCAAAAAGAAGATTCATCATTCTGTTGCATACAAGAAATACACTTCAGCAAGAAAGACAGATATTACGTCAAAATAAAGGGCTCGAAAAAGATTTTCCAGGCAAATACGCTCAAGAAGCAACCTAGTAACCATTCTAATATCTAGTAAGATAGATTTTCAACCCAAATTAATCAAAATAAATGGGGAAAACTCTTCATTTTCATCAAAGGAGCTGTCCACTAAGATAATGTCTCAGCTCTGAATGTATGTGCCCCAAATGCAAGGGCACTTACATTTGTTAAAAGGACATCATTAAAGCTTAAATCACCTATTGAATCCCACACAGTAATAGGAGACTTAAACACCAAACTGTCACCAATGGACATCTCATCAACAGAGAAACTAAAGAGAAGAATAATTAAACTACTTATGTTACGAATGAAATGGACTGAACATATATCTACAGAACATTTCACCCAAAGACAAAAGAATATACTTCCTTCTTAACACCTTACAGAGCCTTCTCCAAAGATGATAGTGTACTTGGCCACAAATCATGTCTCAATAGACATGAGAAAATTGAAATAACCAACTGTCTGAAGTGGAAATTTCTGGTTGTGTCATGTCATGCAGACGACTCACATGATGTTTTGCTGAAGCAAGACTTGTGAGAGAACACATGATGTTTGAAGAGTGATGGGGCACTTGCAATGCTAGTTGTGCAATGCTTCCTTGGTCTCCTGCCTTTGCTGATTTTCCCTTCATTGGGTGATGCATAGCAGAGAACTTTTCCTTGAATTTTGGCTGGTTCTGGTTGCTCCCATTGACTCATGCTGATTAGGTGGAGGCCTGGCTGTGTATGCTGGATTGTGTCACCACTGCTGATTCATGTTTGGTGAACTGGACTGTTATCCTGATACTACTGAGCTGGATTGTTGCTATCCTGACACTACTAAACTCAATTCCTGGTGTCCTGACAACAGAGATTAGAATCGCTATAAAGAACTACTTCTAAATAGGTCTACATCCTCTGCTCTTCTGATTCTTATGTTCTTTTCTTCTCCTCTTTCACAACGTTCCATGTGCCATAGGTATGGAATGCTTTGTAGATCTTTTGACTGGACTCTACAACTCTAAATTTTGATTGGTTTGATTTTTCGATAAAGGATTCCCTATTTTAAAGATTTAGATGTTTTAAAGATTTAGGGTTGGACTATGGGGAGGAAAAGCTAACATTAAGAGCCATTTGAGGTGTTATATGCAAATTTATTGCAGTAGAAGCTTCTTTTTATAAATTCACATATATGACTAGAGCTGTTATACAGAAATACTATCTATCTATCTATCTATCTATCTATCTATCTATCTATCTATCTATCTACCTACCATTTACCTATCATCTATCATCTAAAGAAACCAAATTGGAGTCACCAAATAAGAGGGGAGAGAAATCCTCAACTAGATATCTTTTTCTCCCAAGTGAAATCTTAGTGTAAGGGATAGGTTATATCTAATAGATTGTTGACTAAAGGGCCCTATAGAAACCTCCAAACAATACAGACTACTACAAAGGCTATTGGTTGCTCTCTAGAAACTAATGGTAAGACGCTATCACATTTACACAACCTATCAAATGTGAAGATGTCAGGCCTGTACCTAACCAAAGCCTACTGCTTAGTGTTGATACTACTGAAAGTTACTCTGCACACTACCAGAGGAGAAAAGTAAACAACAGGAAAGTTACAAACTCCTCAATCTGCAATGGTGACCTGCCTGCATGGTGTGCTAGTGCAATAGTGCTATAAACATTGTGGCATAAACCAATTCCTATCTGATTGTATTTAAAGCTCACTCAATGAGATGGAACCCATGGCTGACACTGCTCAAGTTACCAAGAATCTGAGACGAGATAGGCTATTGGTCTAGGAGAAAACTAAGTCCTACTATTCTGATAAAAGAACATAGCAATAAAATGACTTGTCATAACATTCTGCTATACTCATAGATTTCTGCCTTGCTCAGTTATCATTAAATAAGTTTCCTTTTGGAGTGAACAGAAACAAGTACAGATAACCATAAATAGACAATGTGAAAGAAGTGAGAGAGCTTGTAACATTCAGCCTTAAATAGGAAGTCTCTATCAATTCCCTCCCTCAAGGATCAGGAAACCCTGCAGAAGAAGAGGAATAATGATTGTAAGAGCCAGAAGTGATGGAGAATACTAAGGAAACAAGGTCTTCTGAACACAGCAAGAAGATGTACATATAAACGTACAGAGATTTTGGCAGCATACACAGGGGCAGCACAGATCTAACCCTGTCAGGATCCAAACACTGAGAAAGAAAGTGAACTCAAGTCCATATTTCTAACCCAGAAGCTATCTTCTATCTATGACTACTCACAAATGAATAATTAAGATTTGCCAACAGAGTCATACTCGGTGTACAATTCATTCTTAGAGACAGATAACGTTTTCAGCAGTAGATGGCCAACAAAAAATAAACTCAGTGTTATTTTTTGAGTTTTTTTTTCTGGAGTTGGTGGGGGGCTCGTATTGCTTTGAGCATTTATTTTACCTTACTTGTCTCTTACTTGTGTATTATGGTTTCTGGTTTTTGTGTTTTTATGAGGTGTGTGTGAATTTCTAGTGCTTTTTTCTTTGTTTTTAGTCTGTTTTCATTTATTTATTATTTTCTCTAGGGAGAAGCACTGGGAAGTAGGGAGGACCTGAGGGGTGAAAAAGGAGGGGAAAGCGTGATCAGAATATAGTGTATGAAAACATTTATTTTCAGTTTTAAAAGAGTTGGGTTGCTTTAAAGAAATAATCTCATGAGTACCCAAGAACATATGTAGAAAATGAAAGAAAAGCTATTCATAATTGGCAAGTGTCATAATGTTTTGATTTTCATTCTTTCTGTCCTCTCCCATGAAGGATTTTCTAACACTAAGCAGATGGCAAGAGAGATGTGGAATGCCGACTCCTGGATATTACATAGCTTCTCTGCTGCATGTCTCAACTAATAGCAGCAAGAGTTACATGTGTAAGATCTGCATAAGATCAGGTCAGTCAGAATTCCAATATGGATGAAGGTGGGGTGTGTCTGCTAAGACTTCACCTCTATCAGAGGACCTACAGAAATTGATGGCTCCTTTGCAGGCACGATTAGTAGATTGTTTCTGCTTCAGCAGATAGCCACAAACACATTGTGTCCATGTGGGCAGTACTACCTGCAGGTTTATAATAACAGAGAACTTGAATACAGAGGAGATAGGCAGATGAAACCAGAGGGTGTTAGAAGGTAGCAATAGTGACTATGATCAAAGGGTATTCATATTATAATATATTAATCTGAAATTGGAGGGGAAGATGTAAAAGTTCATAGACAAAAGTGATATTTTTCTGTCAAATTGATTGCTGACTAGTTTACATACCAACTTGCCACAATATATATTCCATCTATCATCTATAAACACCTATACATGCATGCATATGTGTATATATATCACTATCTCTATATATCAGTTAATTTTATGTATATATACAATTAAATGTATATATGTAAAAATATATAATATATATCATATATATGATATTATATGACATGATAGGCTTTTACATCCTGAAGACACTGTTCATCTTGGAGACAAACTCAGGAAAGAATCTCAAAATAGGTACCTGGAGGCAGGAACCAGGGTAGAGAGCATGAGTAAGTGCAATTCTTAATAGCTTAATTCTCCTGATTTTCTCAGTTCAGTTTCATGTATCCTGAAGAAACATCCACCCATGCATGCCAGTACCCATAATGGGCTAGGGCCTCCCACACCAATCACCAATCAAGAAACTTCTTCACAGACTCACCTACAGGATAATCAGTTAGGGACTTTTTCTTAAGTAAGATTCCCTCTTCTCAAATGACTCCAGATTATATCAAGTTGATAAAACATGGGAGCACACTGATCTCTGAGAAATTTTAAAGTTTTATCATAATTTGAAATTTTTTTAGATTTTCTAAACTTTAATTTTTTTCTCTAAAATGAAAGTGATAAAGTTATTTGTTTCATGGAAGTGGTAGTGGATAAACAAGATACAGCAGCAAAATGTTTGTAAGAGCTCATGCTGAAACTGTAATGGAAGGGTGGATGTGGTGGTTTGAATATGCTTGGCCCAGGGGTGGCCCTATTAAGATGTATGGCCTTTTTGGAGTAGCTGTGGACTTGGAGGAAGTGTGCCATTGTGGGGATGGGCCTTGAGAACTTTCTAGTTACCTGGAAGAAAGCATCCTCCTAGTTGCATGAAGATGCCGTACTCCCTTTTTGCCTTCAGATCAAGATGCAGAACTCTTGGCAGCTTCTCCAGCACCATGTCTCCTAGCATGCTGCCATGCTTCTTGTTATGATGAAAATGGACTAAACCTCTGAAACTGTAAGCCAGCCTCAGTTAAATGTTTGCCTTTATAAAAATTGCCTTGGTCATCATGGTCTCTTCATGGCAATGGAACCCTAACTAAGAGAGTGAGTAATATTATTTCTCTTCAGGTTGTGTTATCTGCATCATAGTTAACATCATTGTTTTTAAAAAACAAAACAGAGACATGTTTTCTCAGATCTTAATTCCCAATTCAAGAAGATACTCTTGTGTGTGTGTGTTTCCTGTTCTCTCAAACATTTAGACATTGAAATAATTTATTGTTAAGACCAAAATTTAGACAAAAGGATATAAAACCTCTGGACAATGAAAATCATTTTTTATAAGTAAAAGGAACAACCATAAATGAAGAGCTTTAGCAGGCCTGAGCATCACAAACATGGTGCTAGCAGGCTTTGACATTTTTCTAGTCCCCTTCCTTTGTAAATCATAGATTACAACCCTAAAGCTAGCTACCAAGGTCTATTTTCCTGTTTGAACACTTTCTTATGCTAGACTCATTCCTAAGGATCATTATCTAGTTCCAACTATTAAAGTGCTGAAGTCCAGAAATCAATATCTCCCTTTTGGCTATTGTAATTAATATATCTAATCAAAACATATTAAATATCCTAGCCCATTCTAATAGAGATCTCTTCCTTTTTCCTCTTAAAAGTCACTCCTTTGAGACCTGTTGTTTCTGCCTGAATCAAAAATCATCCTGTTTACTTTTCTTTAATGCTTAATAAAGGATCTCTATGTGAAAATAGGGGTTTGGATGTGGTTTGTGAATAGTCACGGTCTGGGAGGGAGCACCCAACTGAGTGTAGGTCCCTTTACATAATAATATTTTGCTTTAATTCCCCGTTCCTCAGTTCATAAAAATCAGAATAATGAAGGCCAAGGGTTACCTCTGTAT
Source organism: Grammomys surdaster (assembly GCF_004785775.1). Taxonomy (NCBI): domain Eukaryota; kingdom Metazoa; phylum Chordata; class Mammalia; order Rodentia; family Muridae; genus Grammomys; species Grammomys surdaster. The sequence goes on along the minus strand of NW_021620848.1, from coordinate 2,313,946 downwards.
ATAATGTTTTCCAGCTCTCTAGATGAATCTTGTCATTGGGATCTGGGATTTTGTTTTTGTTTCTGCTTTGTTTTGTGGCTACTCAGATATTCATCCTAGGGGTCAAAAGAGGTTAATATAAACAGGAATCTGGGAGTGAGACTGAGAATGAAAAAATGAGATTGATACAGAACACCTGAATGGGAGAAAAGGTATCCAGAAAGGGAAATATTTCCAAGGAAGTATGCCATTATCTTCAAATTTCTACAGAATTACATCTCATCCAAGACTGTTATTAAAATGCATCCTGAGAAGTTCATGCCATATTGATATGTGGGAAACTCTCTCCAGTTATCTATTAGGAAATCCAGAAAATATAATTTGTGTGAGACCAAAGCAAAACCAATATACCTTGCAAGTTAATGGGAAACCAAAACAAGAAAAAATACGCTTTGCAGGTTAAGGGCTTTGTTTGCAGTTAACACAGCTAAGAATAACTTCTTATTTGTTATATGTTAATCCTTGCAAGGTAAAATTCCTATTGGTAACTAAGAATCAGTTCCTGTTTCTTAGACCTCATGTAAACTGCTCGCAACCCCATTCACATAACTTATGTCTTTAACTTGGTTTCTTCCCTTTCAGTGTATCTTTCTGGCAATGTATAAAAATTCCAGACTGTGTCAAGTTGATAAAACACAGGAGCACACCTTCTTAGAATTGATTATAGTTGTCAGGTGGTGGTGGCACACACCTTTAATCCCAGCACTTGGGAGGCAGAGGCAGGTGGGTTTCTGAGTTGAGGCCAGCCTGGTCTACAGAGTGAGTTCCAGGACAGCCAGGGCTACACAGAGAAACCCTGTCTCGAAAAAACAAAACAGATTTCATAATTTGAATATGATTAGAAAAACTCATAAATAGTGTTTTAGATCATAGGGGACTTGAGATACATGAGAATTCTGTGATTAGAGTTAAGCAAAGTTGATTAACAACAACAAAAAAAAGAATTGGTTATAGTTTATCACAATTGGAAAAAAACTATTTATTTATTTATTTATTTATTTATTTATTTAGATTTTCTAGACTTTAATTTCTTCTCTAAAATGAGAATGATGAACATATTGTCCCCTGGAAGTGCTCTCTCATCCCTGTGAACAATTTGATCTCTCCTATCAAAAGGACTTCAATAGGCAAGCAGGGGCTCCTATCCCAAATCCTCATTTAAGGTGAGGCAGTTGGCAGGCCAGGTACAGGTGTACTCGAAGTAATAGCTTTCTTTAATTGTACAATAGAGGATTTGGTCTTTCCTCTTTGAGATTCTCAGGTTAGCATTAGCTCTACTCTGTTTTTTCTCAGACAGTGGTTTCTCCACTCACTATATTTCTGAATGAAAGCTTCTCTTAACAAAGAGAAAAAAAATCACCACAGAGGCAGTGGTGCAGTCTGCAGATATTGGGATGGAGAGTATTCTCTGTCATTAGATGCATGGCTTCATGGGTTGAAGATAATCTCAGAGGCATCAAAATGTGTCAATGTTGGATTAAGAAACAAAAACAAAGCTCTTCCCTATGAAGGGATTTGACTAAGAGACAGACTAATTTGAATTCTCATGTTCTCTCCCAGTGTTTGTGGTTTCTCTCTCTCTCTCTCTCTCTCTCTCTCTCTCTCTCTCTCTCTCTCTGTGTGTGTGTGTGTGTGTTTGTGTGTATGCCTTTTGTTTGTGTCTTACTCTAACAATGGGTTTTGTTCTTTATTTATTAAATAGCACACAAAAATGGCATGGGAAAGGGATGGGGGGTTCTTTACAGAAATCTTTTACAGATTTTTACAGTTGAAAAGTAAACTTATTGTCCCCCAGATGACCTAAAAGTACTCAGTACTGTAAACCTATATTATCAAACTATATCTACAGGTTGCTTCCAAGATTCGTGACAGATATTTGTTGTGTAAGGTTTGTTCCAAACTATTGACTTTTTCAATAAATTTTCAGCAAATGATTATCACAATGCACACAAATATTATTTTGGGTCAAAGCCATGCAATAGTACTTAATTTATGATTAAAATTATGTTGCCATAAAACTTGGGTTGTAAAAGCTGAATATATGGGAAATCCAAGACACAATAAAGTTAGTTGTATTCTTTTCTTCACAGCAGATTAAACTTAAAATGGGCTGAGAACACAATAGAATGCCATGTAAGTGCATGGTCTTAAATGATCTTAAGACTTATTATTAACTATTCTGTGAGGTCTATCAAAAGAATAGTCTTTTGTGGGTTGAGAAATATCTTCATAAAAGTGTATCATTACATTTGGATTAGATTGACATTTTGAGATTTTTTTCTTCCATGTCTTTAGTTTCTCCCTCAATACCTTAAGACCTTGGCAGGGAAGAAGGGAATTAATTACAGAGATACAGCAGCAATTTTTATGATACATCCCATTTTATATTCATCATAGTAGAACCTATTATTTTCTGCATGTTCTATCTTTAAAGACATGGACCTATAATTTGTATCAGAAAATATTGCAGCCCAATATATGAAAATCAGCATGTTTCAGACATTGACTGCATTAAAAGAATAATTTCTGCCAGCAGATAATTTCAAAAAGAACTTCTATGTTAAAAAGTTTTCATAGTAATAGTTAAATTCATTGAATCTTCTCAACTTGCTTAATTGTGGTTTCTTACTTTTTAATTGTTATCAAATATAATATTAAAGCAAATAACCTCCTAGAAGAAAAGAAAGATTCTCTAATATGTGGTCGCCAATGAATGTATTAGAAAGAAGAAACTGGCTGAGTCATTGAAATGGATGAAGAAGCTTGTAAGAAAGGGAGAAGTCTGATTTAGGCCAGGGCATGAAATTTATAAGATTTTACTCAGGGCCAATAAGTCAGAGCTTCTTTGGAAGGGAGAACTAGGCATCAGATTGAGACCAGAGAATGAAACAGCTGAATCCACTAGGGTCTAAAACTTCAGCTTGAGAACATTTAAGAATGAGGGTAGTATCTACTCTATTAATTATCTATAGCACTTAATAAAAGTGTGGGTCCTTGTGAACTTTCTCCCATCCTCAAAGACATGTTGATTAGTGTTTCATTATTCAGGTCTTCCTTAAGCAAATGTTATTCTTGAGATTTCATGGGTATAGCTCCCTGCCATGTCTAGAAGAGATTATCTAGCAGATAGTGTCCTGTTCCTCTAGCTTTTACCTTCCTTTTGGCCGAATTTTCACAAAGTTCCTGAGCCTTTGGTATAGGAATTACACTGTAGAAGCATTGGTTTTTATTGGGTAGCCCACAATCACTTTTTCTCTGTGTTTCGACTAGAAGAAGATCTGTGAAATGGCATCCACTGCTGTAAAAAGAAACATTATGGCAGAGGGTGAATACTACACTTATTTTCTAACATATGGATAAATATGCATAAGACAAATACATTGGTTTGGGAAAATGGCAGTGCTAGGGTCTCTTCTATGGTCTATGACCTCTACAGCCAGGTATAGTTGGTTATATTTAAAGTACCAGGCATGAATTCTCTCCTATTTAGTAGATCTTATGTATAATTAAACAGCTATTGATTACTGCCAAAGTAAAACCACCAGTACTGCGTCAGTGGAGATACTTTGCTGGACTTACGCAGTTAAGTTGGACTATTACCTTTTTTCTCCATTGTCACCTTACACAGCATCTTCAACACCAACAGCTAGTTCTAGGGAGCAGGATTCTAGGTCAGTTCCAGCTCATTTCTCATGAATTGTCTGAGTGCTTTCTTACAGTAGAGTGTTACTTTCAATTCTTGGAGGTAAGTAAGAGCAATGACATTATCCTATATGGCTTTAGGATTCTCTTCGGATCTCCTGATTAGCAACTCAAATGCTGGAACTGACATTTATATTAATTTTAAACATTTTAAACTTAATAGTATATGTTTATATATGTTATAAATAATAAACATAAAACAAGTGTTATATGACATATAGGTCATATATATGACATACATATATGAATATATATATAATGTAAGCTTATATAATAATGTTTTATGCAGTTTTTTCAAACATCATTAATGTTATTTATCTCTTCTTCCTTTTTCTCCCTCTATATTATTCTCCTTACCTGTCCATAGCTAGAGTAATCACTAATTCTTCCACTTTATTGCTTTGTCGTACCTCATATATGGATAGTATCTACTACTCTCCTCTCTAGAGAAGCCACCCTCTATAGTGCTTTTTTATTGTCCTGAGTCCTTCAGTTATTTCCGGTCATATACTCAAATATAAAAATTCATCAATAGCATCTGCAAATGAGCAAGAATGTGTAGCCTTTGTCTTTTGGGGTTTGACTTACCTCATTTATATTCTCTAGTTTGTACATTTACCTAAAAATGTAATGATTAATTTTTTTTCTTACAGCTATATTTTCAGGAGCCATCTCAGAAAGGCTAAAGGCATGCAGATGACTTTTCTGGAGATGACTCACAGTTTTGCAGGGCTGATACGGGTAAACTCTGAATTACAGTCTTCAAAGACCTCATCTCAGGATTTATTCTTGTTGACATGCTTTTTCTGTCACTGTTATATATTTTAATGATTTCTGGGCATTAGCTCACCATCTTGGGCAGATTTTCTATAGCCTAATGAAGATATACTCTCTTGAAGCAATCCTATATAGACAAATTAATGATTTCATAATTCCTAATAATGATTCTATAGAATTTCTAAATGTATACAAGTAATTTTGCACACTCTTTAGTTTGAAAGATGCAATTAGAGCTCTGTAAACCTTTGTGTGTCAAGGGCTAATTTCACTAGGATAAGACAGCAAGCTTGGAACAAATTTACAATCTTGGAAAACATTCCTTCTAGGCCAGCTGTGAAACAATTATATGATAACTAAAGTCATAAATTGGGAATGGAATTTATTGTAAGTGTAAGGACAGAAAATAAAATATTGACTGGATTTATCTGTGGTGAAAACACACCTGAGGCAGCCCTGGGCCTGCACGGCATCCTGCAAGGGGTGCAGTGGAGGGGGCCTGCAGAGGTGGAGTCCCAGGCTTCACCACTAGTAGGTTCACACATATGGGAGTAGGTCTAGGGTTCCAGAGGCTAGAAGCTTGGTGGCAGCAGACACAGAAGACATGTGGACTGGGTTTGCAAAGAGAAGTTTATTGTTCATGGTGTTGGATCTGGATATGTGTGCACCCCCCAAATGCCACGGGAAGGCTGGCTTAAATATGGTGGGAGAAGAGCGGAGGGAATAACTTTAATTAGCTACACCCCCTGACCTTTAGATAACTCATTAACATGTGAATCTCTCGAGCCAGAGGCCTGTTAGTCACACCCTCTACCTGTGTCTTACGTGATTGACATGCAGGTTGAATGGAGATTAGACCGAGTGTCAGGGCCCTGGGTTCTGGGGGCGTGGCCGAACACCTGAAGTCTCAGGGTTCTAGGCCCATGCCAACCCAAGAACTGTCGCGTCTACCCTTGACCAGCAAGGAAGACGCAACGCGCGAGCTCTTCTCCAAGCAGTTTATTCAGGACCCTTGAACAATCTTCTGACTGACGACCCCGGGGGAAGCGTCTCCCAGGCTTAAGTACTCTAGGACTAGCCAACCCCCATCTGCCACGTGACAACAGCAGATAGGTCCACACACATGGAGACAAGCCAGATCACCAGCCACAGCCAAATAAGGAGTTGCTTACTCCTAAGAGTCCTCGCCAGCAGGTGGCAAGGACTTGTTTACTCCTAAGAGTCCTCGCCAGCAGGTGGCAAGGACTTGTTTACTCCTAAGAGCACTCGCCAACAGGTGGCAGAAGGCGGAGACCTGCGCCATCTTAAGGGCGCGGCACTATGCAGCTCTCCACAAAGAACCAAGATACCCTTCCACAGCCTGACATTTATTTATACAAAACTTAAAACTAATGAGAAACAAGGCAGATGATTTGTTTCTTGACAAAACCATGCTAACTTATGACATAAGAATTATTGTTTTGAACTTTTAATGAACTCCTGGACGAAGAAGAATATTAAGATAGGTACTAAACTTAATGGAAAAACATGTAAACATTTCTGCTGTTAACTCCTTATTCATGCTTAGAAAACCATGTGATCATTTACTCTGAGAAAGTATAAGAACTAAGAATGACAAGAAGAGGGAGGCTTTTTTTCTTTCAGCAACAAAGAGGAAGACAATTTTTTCTTTCTTTCACCAATAGAGAGACAGGGCTTTTTTTCTTACTTTAAGTAATAAAAAGGTAGAAATGTTTTTCTTTCTATGAGTAATAAAGTTTGGAGATTCTTTTTCATCCAGAATAAGTGCATTCTTTCTCTATAGGTGTTTGTTCAGTGGAATTTGCTTGTGGGGGCTTTTGCTCAATCTACCAAATATAGGTGTGTGTACGTAAGTATTTATGAACACTTGTGGAATTGATGAGATGATAAACTAAATTTGGACTATGTTTCTGGTAGAGTGGAGGCTAAAGAGAGAAAAAGATTCTTGTCTAAAATATACATAAAGTGTTTAGGGTATTCATTCAATAGATATGAATGGGTATTCCTTCAGTGTTGATGCACATTTGGTTGGATTATATGATAGAGTTGAGTAATAATTAAGGCCAGGTGCAACATGAAGACAGAAAAAGCATGTTAAACACTGTTATTAATGAGACATCAAATTTATATTTGGGTGTTATATATGAAAGAATGATAACATGAGGAATATCAGGAAGTATATTTACTAGCTTTGATTGTCACTACCATGCCAGAAAAAGGAAGAATCCCACCAGCAAATGAAGTTTTGATATTAGAACCATCAAACTATGTAAACTATGGGCTTTTTCCCTATAAGTTATCAAATCCATGGTTGTTTATAGAAACATAAGAGACATCAAGACAGAAAGCTTAATTTTATAATAAATGGCATGAAAATTATTGAAGTCGTGACTATGGATGACTTTTTCTAGGGGCAGTCACAGAATGACACCACCAAATTGTTAGGTATAGAGCCTTGAAAAACAGGAATTTTAGGTCAAGTGAGGATTAGCCAACATAGCATTGAGGAAAGACAATCTATCAAAATAATGTGAGGGTCAGACACTCGATGCGCCAGGGTGGGGGTATACCCAGGGAGGCCCCCACCCAGTCAGAAGAGAAAAGGAGGAGGAGCAGGAGGGAAAGACTGTAGGAGAGCTGACTTGGAGGGGCAGTGAGCAGGATATAAGGTGAATAAGTAAAATAAATAAGTAAATAAATGAAAAAATAGTGTGAGGCTAGCACATAATGGTTTCTACCAAAAGAATTCATATTGTTAAATATTTGTTGCGGGGACTATTAAAAAAGAGGCACCATCCCACCCTATTCTCATCTCTTCTCTGTCTGTGGCCTCTCTGCCTCTAGGCCAGCCCCATGCAGTGACTGCCCATCTTGAGGTTTTCTTGTGGTGGATTCTGCTCACATTCCCAGCCATCCACCCGCTGAGGTCAGTGGTTCCAAATCTCCTTAACCCAGTAAATCAAAATTCTAGAAGCTTATCAGTCAGATTTATGTATCAATAAATTCTCAACTCACAAGATGCCCACACAGTAATTTCAGAGCCAATTGATAATGTTTCAAGCTGCCCACTTAGATTAGACAAGTTATCCCAATTATTCTATCCTTTATGATATTATAGCTACCCATGACTATTTGAAGCCATGTGGAATCTGGATCATCTGACTCTTGCTTCATCTTCCTTCCTTCTCTTCTGTCTCTGAAACTCTTAGCTCCACCTCCCCTTTCCCTGTCCAATCACAGGCTTCTTGTTGTATTAATATTTAAATTGATTATACAGGGAAAATTCTGCTACAGATACTTTTGAAGTTGAAAACTGCCAACTGTGTTTATTAATAAAGAAAATGTAGAATATTATGACTAGGTTAATTTTTTTCTCACAGATAAAAATACTTTATTATAGAAAAAGCATCCCATACACAGGATTCCATAAACACTGGTAGGTGAACAAGTGGAACTTCAAAAGTAAATATAATGTAAGGGCAAAATCCACACCATTTTGCCCTTAGGAGAAAACTTATTCTCTAGAATGAGCCCATCAGACACAAGAGTGGCTCTGCCTCTTGGGAAAACAGCAGTGTCCTGCTGAGTCCCTGTATCCACCTCAGAAGCTGTTGATGACCACCACTAAAACTCTCCACTTTAGTTGAAGCCTATGCTCTGAACATTTTTTTTCCCTAAGACACATTCTCTGAGAAGATGCCCTTCACTGGGTTTCCTGCAGAGCACTCTCAGGCCTGTACACATCAGACATCACACAGCATCTCCTGAGATGCTGGTTAAAATAATTTTGGCTGCTGTACCCAGTCCCTCCTGCCTATCCTCCTCAGATTCTGCCATTACCCCAATTTGTTGCCTTCTAATATTGTGTCTGCCCGTTCGCCACCTCCTTAATGCAGGTGTTCGAAGTCAACTACACAAGATGCAACAAGGGCATGCTGAAGAGTCAGGCCTCAGGGTTAGGTTCATCTTTTATCTTGTAAGATACTCTGAGACTCTGAGGTGTAAAGTCATCTTTCTCATGAGGCTTTCTATGCACAGAGCCCAGCTTACTTATTCAGACACTTAAAAAAGATACTGAGCCCAAAATCCATCTTTTTATGAGAAAGATTCTCTCTCTCTCACATAGTCAGTAATCAACTACAAAGATGACTATAATCCAGCCCTTGATCCTGAAAGGTCTCATCACTAAAGAATGCCCCAACTTGGGGCCGGGCAGTGGCGACACATACCTTTAATCCTAGCACTCTGGAGACAGGCAGGTGGATCTCTTGAGTCTGAGGCCAGCCTGGTCTATAGAGTGGGTTCCAGGACAGCCAGGGCTACACAGAAAACCCTTGTTTTAACCCCACCTTACTCCCCACTTCCCAAAATAAAAAGGAGAAAAAAGTGTCCAAACCCTGAAAACAGTAGGCAAGACACCAAACTACAATAACACCAAAATGCAGGTAAGAGTGGGGCTGAGGTACAAAAAAGCTTACCTCTCTACAAGGACCCTATGTCCCCAGCCTTTCCTTTAGTCGCCGCCACTAGTGTCACTGGAGCAGCTTTTAGATTGCCTCCTACTCAAACTCTGTGGGCTGGAGTGTCGGGGTTAAGACCTCGTTCATAAAAGGCCAAAGCCAGTGATCCACCTCCACAGACAAAGAGAAGACTGTGCTCACACCGGAGCACCACACACATCACATAGTGATCATGTCAGTGACCACTGAGAAACAGGAAGCACCACTGACCCTCGGCCTGGGCTGGACAGCTGCAGGTAGGCAAGCATGTAGCACCAACAAAGTCAAAGCCAGACCTGGCCTCTAACCAAGCCAAGCAACTTGGTTACAGAAGTAACCTCAGCTCATATTCTAGATGCTGCCTCGTCAACACACCACACAAACTGCAACCACCTAGTTACCCTTTAGTTCTTCTCTGAGCAAGGAAGATCTCACCCAACTCCCACTGTGATGCCACAAGCACTGAAAACTCTGTTTTGAGAACACTCTTGTTCTTCAATACTGGAGAGAGGGCTTCCAAAACCTGATTGTATCCATCAAGTAGTTCTGCTGTACAGTGTCTTATGGGAGCAGCCTTCAAGAAGCCAAATGTGTTCTCTAAGGATCGTGAAGGAAACAGCTTACACACCCCCTATGATGGGAAAATGCCCAGGGTGGAGGACAGACTCAACTTCTACCAGGAAGTAAGATAATCCTAGACACTGCTGTCTGGCTCTTGACTCTGCAAACAGCCATGGAAATGTCAGATGAAGGGACAGGGGAATGATCTGGACAGCCACTTACCTACCACACATGTAATTGTGAACAGATAAACAAAATAACAAAGCCTGGACCTGATTTTTGGGGATGACCACAGTATTACTTTCTTATCATGTTCCAGTAGCTAATGGCCTGTTTAAAATAAAAAGTGAGCATACTGGTGTGAAAACTCTGGGGCAGCACCTGCCCAGCTCACTACAGATGCCTTCTCCCTGGAGTTCGAAGGAGGGTAACAAGCAAATCTTCAAGGTATCAGTCTCCCACCACACTCACAGCAATGAGCTTTGCCTGGGGACAGGCACTGCGGCTTCCCATCAGAAGAGAGGGTCCAACTGGCCCGATCTGAAGCCATTCTGCCACCTCATTTGCAAGTTTCACTTCGAAATGAAGCATAGGCTGCACAAGCACACAGCTGGGTCACTGCTCCTCCTTGTCGCAGACCCTGTCTCGGGTAGGTTTGCTCCATGTTAGTGAAGCGCAAAGCTGAGCTGGAGCTCTTGGGAATTCCTCAGACATTTTGTCCTGATGGCATCCGGTTGCAGTGCCCAGGCCTCACCTTCCACCCACCCCAGCACACCTCAGGGGGGCACACCTTCCCCAGCACAGACGTTCTCCTCTGACATTTGGTCCTTTTGCTATTAAGCAATTTGTTTGATGTAAAACCACCCACCAGATGTAAAAGAGGGGGCTCCTGTGCCACATATGAGGCAACAGTCCACTTCCTCTCCTGCGGTTATACAAAGATTCAACCAAGAGCACCAGACCCAAAATGTTTGTTTGTCAGGGCTGGTAAAGCTGATCGCCTAATTACCAGAGAGCTTCTTCACCCAGCCAGAGGCAGACCCAGAAAAGGGCACATTAATAACTCAGAAAGGAAGGAGACAAGAGGAAGTATCTTCTAACGGTGAGAAACCACGGGAGGGCAGGGAGGCCTGGTTAGGGGTGTTGAGGGTACCCAGAGAAGAGCTCCAGCAATGGGCAGACGCCTTTGTCTCTGAGCTTGAAAGTCATTCGGAGCTATCTCAGAGAGTGGGGCGTTTAAGCGGTCAAGTTGGTCCACTTGAGGTGGATGATGCATTATTATCTCCAGGTCTTCCAAGACATCCTCTCCAGCAGCCACCATATTAGTGAGGGATTTGCTGTGAACACACTGGAAATCCACATGGCAACTCTTTCCCTCCTCCTTTTCCCATGACATCCGGATAAAAGGGCGCTGCACGTAATTGTAGATAACTTCAGACCTCCCGCCAGGTCTCCTCTTAACCTTTTCTTTACAGGTAGGGTAACCTTCAATTCCAATGCGGATGTTCTTCAGGCCTCGCTCCTTTAACACAGTTTTAGCAACATCTCGATTCTCGATATATTTGAAGAATTTTAGAGCTTGGAGCTGTAAAGAATTTGGGAATACTCTTCCTCCATGGGTTGGGGGGTGGTGGTCTTCATCACAGTCCATGGAGTCCTCATCTGTTAGAGGACAATGTGACACTCTCACTCACCTTTCTTGGCACAGCCCACCATGAAGGGCAGAATCAGTTCCTCGAGGTAGTGGTCAAAAACCCTGTAGGCACCAACGTTGGACAGCTCATGCAGTAAAGCATTCAGATCTTGACATCAGATAGTGTTGAAGTCAAAGTTAATACAAAGATAGTCACACGTGTCTCTGAGATCTGGGATAGAGATGCCATCTGGACAGTTGATGATACCAGTTTTGTAATAATCCAGAACTGTGCGGAACACAGTGGCACTGATCCCTTCTGCAGTCTCGTACTCCCCCTTTTCATTGGGCCTTGTGAAGTAGTATTCTCTTCCTGGACCAAACATCCTTCCCAACATAGTATCCAGATGAGCAGTGAAAATCTGAGAATTTACCACAAAACGGATGCCGTCCACAAGAAGTGTCACTTTCTCTGGGGCTTGGGAGTAAGAGCTACCTCCAAAACCTAAGCCACCATTTCCAAATCTCTCTGGAACAACGAAGGGCTCGAGGCTCCGCTTGCTCCCACTCTGGAAGTACGAGCCCTTAGTATCTTCAGGAAGCGGCATTATGTGAGGATACTGAAGGCTTATTGCTGGCTGAGGGGCATAGTCAAGTGCAAGGTCGGTCCCTTGCTGCCACACTGTCTGCCACCAAGCCCCAAAGCCACCACGCGCCCCCGCCCCGGCAGCCGGCTAGGATTTTAATGATGATGGAGATATATGTCATATTATAATTCAAATGCCAGTTTTGTACAAACGCAATAGGAGCTAAATATACACATTTCATTCAAGGATTTAGACTAAAATTCATAAAGATTGGAAGGGAATATGAAAGCTACCAGAGGAGTAAAACTGTCACCTGTTGTACCGGGCTATGAACCCTGTGAGCTACAATGGTGTCTGACCAGGGAAGACATGCCTGTTGATTGATAAATTAGTGGAACGGACATCATAGGAACAAGCAACCACATTCTGATAACATTTAAGTCCTAATCCACAAGACGGAACCCATATCTGACACCTACTGAGCCAAGAACCTATAACTAGGCAGGAAATAGAGTTCAGGGAAGAACTTACCACTATTATATGCTAGCCTGATATAGTACAAAATTAACCCCTTATGATTTACCTTATACCCTTATATTAATGCACCTAATGAATCCACATCAAAGAAACGTATATTTGATATAGATGATGATTAACACAGAGGTTCACATCTGTTTAAGGGATGTATAATAGGAAAATGCAGAACGTTTATTAGAAAATGAATAATATATAGCACACTTCTGCCTCTCTGTGCTCATTGTAGAAGAGAAGTCAGAAAGAATCTAAGAGTCAGAGGTCGTTGATGATTACAAAGAAACAGGCATAGCATGATAGTTGCCAATATGAACTCAGAGCTCTTGCTGAAGATCAGTGAAAGCACAAGTTAAACAAATTCCAACATAGAAAGAGGAATTGGACATGAATCCTAATCTGCATCAGAAGAGCTATTCAAAATAATAGCTGCTAGAAGAGAGACAGTCCATTTCAATAAGAATGTTGACCACAGTCCAATAAACGACCACACATCAAAAATTTTGAGGAGTTGAGTGGTTAAGGAAGGAGGCTGAATTTGGGAATTGTTGTATGATCAAAACATGAATAAAATTCTCATAGAAATAAAACTTTTTTTTCAAAGACTTTGATTTGAAAGAGAAATTGGAGCAGGTATAAGAATGGACATTTACACAAGGTATTGAAAACAATAAGATGAACACTATTTAAGCTTTAACCACATAAACACAAAAGCCTGGTCCATCCATTGGCTTATTAGTATAAACTTTATTTTTAGGAAATTCTACTTGCTCTACTTACCAGACAATGGCCTTTCAATATGAGATCTGTCTGACATAAAACCAACTTTTTGAGCCCACATATACCATCGTTGTAGCACATGTAAGTCACTCATATATCTGAGAGGATTAGCAAGAGTTGGAATTGTATGGAATTGTATGAAATGTATACAGAGGTACATTGCAAAATGTTAGGTGATTTAAATAAACTGTGACTGTAAACAACTCATTAAAAAGCTAAACTGTAATTATAATCCTTGTATTTTGAGCATTCTTAATTATTTTTACTTTTTATTCTTAAATAAATTTTGCTTTACTTATGAACAGTGAGACTATAAACCTCCTGGTAGCATGCATGTACCTGTATAATTAATTATGAAGCAGTTTCTACCTGGGATCTTGGATGTATCAGAATTTATGAACATACAAGATTATTTTATTAGACAACGTCTTTGCAAACAAAATAGCATTGGTAATATAAATCTGAAAATAATTAAATCTACATCCTTTTCTGTAGTTTCTCATGGAGACTATCTCTAGTGGTAATAGTGATGATAGTAAAGAGTTCATATTCAATTTCATTAAATTTTGTACTTTGGTCATTACTATCAGAAATAAATGTCCTCAAGGAAAATTTCTAGAATAAACTCTGATTTTGTCATATTCTTCACATCTTAGGAAACACCAAAGATTTTTTGCATGACATAAAATAAAACAAAATCTATTTTGTCTCTAAAAGAAGCCATGAGGTGACAGTTTAGTGTTGTCATAGTGACGTTATATCTTCTGCAACAAACAGTGTTCTATATTTTGTCAACCTGAGAAATTTATCTAATCACTGTTAGCTCAAAACAGCTTTGTATTCCAACTATCACACCCACATTTATGTTATAAATAGTGGGAAGGAGAAAGAGAAAGAAGGGAGTACATCTTTTCCATTTTAATTTACAGTATATTAAAATATCATACTAGAAAAAGATAGATTTATAGAAGATTACCTAAATAGAACCCAGGTCAAGACTGAGTACATGTTTTTGCACTCTAGCACACCCCTTATTCCTCCCCTATCATATATACCCTTAAGGATAATTATTAGTCTGAACTTTAGTACAATAGATTAGATTTGTTTGATGAATATACATAACAATAACATATCTATTTTTTTAAGCAACTACTTTGTTCCCCTGTCAAATATCTGTGACATGAAGTCAGTATTATTTTTGGCAACTATTTTGCTCTTATATTTGCGTAGCAATATACTCTGAGAATGGCGCACATTTCACCAACTAGTTTTGTGTTAGGCTCACAATAGACTGTTATTGTAACCAGTGCTTTTCCAAACATGTTTTATATTTCTTTTGTGCAGGATATGCAAAGATTTCTGTCAGAAATATAATTAAGAGAAGGAAAACTAGAACTAATTTTGCCTTCGGTAAGTTCACCTTGCTATTACTAAAATAGTTCTAAAGATCTTGTACCAGTTTAAATCAGTTTAGCACCTGCAACATATAGTCATTTATAGAAAAAATAATTGCAAATTTCCTCATTTTTGAAATTATGGCTTTAATTGACTTCCTAAGTGTGAGATTCAGTTAATATATTTAAAAGTTTGTTAACTTTTTTCCAGAAATGTCTTTTTGCCAGTTTTGCTTTTTACAGTATATGTTTGAGATGGTCAGTTTTAATTGTCAAGTTGATATGAATATAAAATCATCAAGGAAGGAAATCAATGGGGAATTATCTAGATTAGTCTGGTATGTGAGCATGTCTCTAGGGTATTATTGTGATTACATTAATTGCGTTTGCACTGTTCTCTAGAAATTTCTGAACTGTGTAAGAGTGGAGAAGGTAAGCTAGTACAAGCTTCCATGTGTGACAAGCTTTAGGAATTTGCTACCTTGATTGCCTCTCATCAATAAACTGAAACCCAAATAAATCCTCTTACTTAAGGTGCTTTTGTTAAGATAGTCTATCAAAAGAGCAGGAAACAAAATTGAGTGAGCTTCTTCCTACCTTGTAAAAATAACCTATTTAGTCAAATATGTAAGAGAAAAGTTTTATGATGGCTCATGATTTCAACCCATGATCACTTGAAAGTACTGCTTTAAGCCTATAGTAATTCAGAACATCATGGTAGAGGTACAGGCAGAGAAGGCTTGAAGAGTTTCTGTTATCTAGTAACAATACTCCATGACCTGGTATCAGTTTCTGTCTCAAGGTCTCTATTGTTCTGGTAAAACATATAGTTGGTATAAAGCAACTCAGGGAAGAAAAGATTTATTTTACAACTCTCAGATCATATTCCAACACTGAGGAAGTCAAGAGAACTCAGGCAGGAAGCTGGAGCCAGGAACTGATACAGAGGTTATGGAGGAGTACTGCTTACTGACTTTCTCTTTACGGCTTGCTTATCCTGATTTCTTATGCAATTCAGGATATCTTGCGCAGGTATGGTGCCACCCATAGTTACCTGAGCCCTCCTAGGTAAAGACACTTTTACAAAGATGTTCACAAGATCACTAATGAAGGAGAAAAAATTGGTTGGGGAAGATTATTTAAAAAAATTCCTAAGACCCTAAGATGTAGAGTCAGGTATTGTGATGGCTATTCTTGGTTGTCAACTTGACTACATCTAGAATGCACTACAATTCAGAAATGGAAAGCATACCAGTGATCCAGATCTTGTAATTGGAAGACACAGGCTTCTGACCAGATCTTAACATGGAGATCCTGAGGCATAGTGACCATGAAAAGCTTAGGCCTGGGTAAGGTAAGATACACCTTTAATCCCAGGAGACTGAGACAAGTAGATCTCTGAGTTCAAGGCCATCCTGGGACAAAGAAATCACACACCTATAATCTGGGTCACACTTTCTGTTAGAGGCCTACATAAGGACATTGAAAGAAGAGTAATCTTTGCCTACACATTTGCCAGCACATCTGTTGGAACCTACTTCTTCAGGATTCCAGTTTATACAGAAGACAAGGTGAAACAAGTAGCCTTGTGGGGCTCTACTACTATTAGATTTTTGGGCTTTTCATTCACAGCTGCCCATTGTTTGGGTTAGTTGGACTACATACTAAGTCATTACAATAAATTCCCTTTGTATAGAGAAACATTCCATAAGTTCTGTGACTCTAGAGAACTCTGACTATCAGAGGTATCAGGAAAAGGATAGATTAACCATTTAGTAACAAGAGCACTATTATTCAGAAAGTGATGAAACAATTCAGAAAGAAAAATATAGTCACAAAGGTGGCTTGGAGAAGAGCAAGTTTGTATTTGTGAAATGTTACACCTGAACACTGCCTTCTTTTGATTGTTAGGAATGAAGGAGTAGAAGAGAATTTATAAGGAGATAACAGAAAATGTGTTGGCCACAGTCAAATGAGAGACAGGATGGGACAGAAGGTGCACATTGGGTAGAATCTACAAGCATGCAGAGATATCAACCAGCTTTCTGTATAATGCCTTACATTTGTACCCTGTATCATTATTATTCCAATAAAGTTTTTAAAAGCAATTAATGGGGTGATTTTTGTTTCTACAATATTTGTGATACATTGGCCTTTTGTCTGATATAATTGATAATCATTATTAGAGATAAAGTTCTAGAAATCAGCCAGGTAGTTAGCCTCATTTGTGTGTTCATATATATATTAGTTATATAGTTTTAAATTAGTTATATAGATTTAATTAGTAAACAGGGTTCACATAGACATAAGGACATGCAGATGAAGAAGTAATTAGAAGGTCTTAAAATAAATGATTTTATAAATATTCTGGAAGATTATCCTCTAGAATTAAGAGAATGATGTAGTTTCTATATACTTTCTATAAGATTGATATTCAATGTCAGTTACGACTGTTTTTGACATTTACATTTTATGTTTCAGTGCCTTTTTCATATTCATGTTATTGTCCTAGGGTAACAGAGAAAAGAACTGTAACTTGTGCATGGAGGGGAAAATAGAAAGTATTTAAGACGCCTCAGAAATAGTTTTGTTAATTTGAAAATTGGGTGTATTTTTATTACATTTTTATTTTTGAGATTGTAGTATAATTATATAATTTCCTCCTTTCTTATGAAGCCTCCCATAATACCCCTCTTGGCTCTCTTTCAGACTCATGGCCAGAGCAGTGAATGTATGGAAGGATCAGATATGGGATGTCATTCCCTTCACAAGAGGAAGCACATCTCAGTATGGCTTTCCTACTCTGACAACCATCTTTCAAGCTTTATTTATACATAAAGTCATTTCCTCAGAAATTTTATTCATTGATTACACAGCTTTCCTAAAGACATTTTCTTCTAAAGTTTTCCCTGATTACATAAGAATATTGAAAAAGGAACAAAGCGAGCAAACAGCAATTTTATGAGAACTAAAATTTAACATTATGATAAAATCAATTTTCTTTAAACTCAATATCTTCTTCCTTAAGATTGGTGTTGTAAAGCCTTGTGGCTACAGAAATACTAGACAGGATGACTCTATTTGAATTTGGTTTTGTTTCAGTTTGCCATAAGATTAATAGATCAAAAGTTATTTCCTACTACCTATTATATCAAACTTAGCTTTCTATAAAAGTTCAATGTCTAACCTCTATTTAATTCTTCCATTCCTTCCTCTATATTTATTATATATTTGATGTAAGACCAACATTCTTTTTTTTTATTGGACATTTAATTTACATTTCAGATGTTATCTCCTTTCCCCATTCCCCTCCCCACATCCAGGAATCCCCCATCCCATCCCCCCTTCTCTTGCTTCTATGAGGATGTTCCCCCATCCACCCATCCACTTCCATCTCCCCACCCTTGAATTCCCCCACACTGGGGGATCCAGCCTTCACTGGACCATGGACCTCCTCTCCCACCCATGCCTGACAAGGCCATCCTCCAGTACATATACAGCTGAAGCCCTGGATCCCTCCCTATGTGATCCCAGGCTGGTAGTTTAGACCCTGGGAGCTCTGGTTGGTTGGTATTGTTGCTCTCCCCATGGGGCAGCCAGCCCCTTCAGCTCCTTCAGTCTTCTCTCTAACTCCTCCATTGGGAACCTCATGATCAGTTCAATGGTTGGCTGTGAGCATCCGCCTCTGTATATGTCAGACTCTGGCTGACCTCTAAGGAGACAGCTATATCAGGCTCCTGTCAGTATGCACTTCCTGACATCCACATCAGTATCTACCTTTGGTGACTGCACATGGGATGGATACCCAGGTGGATCAGTCTCTAGATGACCCCTCCTTCAGTTTTTGTTCCACACTGTCTCCATATTTGTTCCTGAGTATTTTGTTACTCTTTCTAAGAAGGACCAAAGCACCCACACTTTGTTCTTCCTTCTTCATGAGCTTCGTATGGTCTGTGAGTTGTATCTTGGGTATTGCGAGCTTTTGGGTTAATGTCCACTTATCAGTGAGTGTATAACATGTGTGTTCTTTAGTGATTGGGTTACCTTACTCAGGATGATATTTTCTAGTTCCATTCATTTGCCTAAGAATTTCATGAATTCATTGTTTTTAATAGCTGAGCAATACTCCATTGTGTAAATGTACCAAATTTTTTGTTTCCATTCCTCTGTTGAAAGACATCTGGGTTCTTTCCAGCTTCTGGCTATTATAAATAAGGCTGCTATGAACATAGTGGAGCATATGTCCTTATTATATGTTAGAGCATCTTCTGGGCAGACTTTTACTGATAGACTGCCCTTGCTTAAGCAAAGGGGTTGAACAATATTTTAAGAATCAAAGAAAAAGAATGTTGGTCTTCTTCTCACCCAATATAACTCCTATCTTTATTACAATTCTGTAAAGAACAGAAAAACATCAGGACTCCTAAAACTGCTTGCTTTGGCCTTTAGGAAGATACCACGGCTTGTCATGAGCTTGCATGATCGAAATGTCTTCCTAGTTAAACAAGTTGCTTGTTTCTCAAGTTAAACATTAAAAATCTAGCAATTTAATTACAGCTTGCCAGCTTCTAGAGTTTTCCTAAATTTCTTTAATAATTCTTCTCAAATCCTCTATCTCATGCTTACTAACAATATTCATTAATGATCTAAATGTCTATTTAAGTAATAACTTCTAGGGAAAGACTCAATTTTCTGTATAACTGTTCTTTTTCCAGGGAACTTACATTAATTTCATTCTTATATACACTAGTTTTGTTATTCAGTTCTAGTTTTGGAGAGAGACCTTTAACAGTAAGAAGCATACATATAGCAAAAGGTGTGCTGTGAATATCCATCAAGGGCAGTAAAGTCTCAGTCCAGATTGCTCAAGCACTGGAAGACTGTCAAACAGTGCCTACAGGATGCTTGGCATCACCTCTCCTTTTTTCTTTAATTGTTGTTATATAAATGTATGTGTGTGTGTGTGTGTGTGTGTGTGTGTGTGTGTGTATTCCTAAGTATAACCTGCTCAATTTGTATGTTATTATTTGTATACTTTTAGGGCTGATCATTTGGTATTAAACAACCAGTTGGTGGTTTCTTCCCTGTATTATTTTAATAAAAATATATTTTTCAAAAAAAGTATAACTAGGTAAAAATGTAGTTCATAGACTAGTTTTTAAAACATCTTCTTTAGACAAACACCTTGTCCTGAAACACATAAAAAGTCAGAGATTCCTCATATAATATAAGGCAATGTGAGCCAAAATCAAATCTGAGTCTGAGTCTAATATTGACCAGCTTTTTGATCTTGGGCCAGTAATTCAACTTGAGTCAGATTTTCTGATTATAAATCACAACAATATTTATTGTTTGCAGTGGCTATATAAAAATACAGCAATAATATGGTACAATTCTAACAATGATTGTTGAAGTTCAAAAAGAAAACTGTAAAATATTGCATATATTTAAGTAAGAAAAATTCAACCTGAAATCATTTTTTTCTTTCCATTTTTGACATTGCCGGAAGACTCAGCCCACATCAACTAAACCTAAATGTATGTGAAATATAGTCTGATTCTCTTTTCCACAGACTACTTCTTCATGGGATATGCAGAACAAAGAAGGAAAGAAATAAATCTGTGATTCCCATCATGGAAGTTTACATAATGAATCCTTTTCTAGTATCACTTTTCACAGGCTATATTTTGAGTTGAGGATCACAAATTATTTATTAATGTTTCAATTCATTGTTACAGAAAATAATTATTTATTATATTGAAAAAACTGAACATGTATATAAAGCATTCTATTAATGTTCTCCTTATGCATGTATCATCAGAAGAAGGCTCTTTTCTGTGGACTTATAGACAATATTCTTAATTAGTATAATTTCAGTCTTTTACTATGACATGTAATGACCATGTCTTAGATATTTTTTTGTTGCTTTGATAAGATATTCTGAAAAAACTAATTTAAGGAAGAAAAGGTATATCCTTGGCTCACATTTCAAGGTTACAAGTTCACTAAGGCTGCAAAGTGACAGGCAATAGAAGATTAAAACAAGCAGTTTCATTGCCTCTGCAGTCGGAATGCAGTGAGCAGTGAATACTTCTTAAATAGATTTCTCCTTTTTATGCAACCTAAGACATTAGACCAGGAAATGATGCTGTTAAGTTCTCAGGTTGATCTTCCTTCCTCAATTAACTTGATTAGGATAACATATTGTTTCCATGCCTGGAAACTAACCAATTCTATATAAGTATTCACAGATGTTCCTTGAAGCTTGTGATTCCAGATCCTGTCAAGTTGAACATCAACACTAATAATCACAGGGCATTAATCATTGTTGTATACGATCTTTTTCTTTTATGCTTATGAAATTAATTACTCAGGTTTCCATTACTTGAAATATGAACATTATACTTTTATTTCACTTTTTAATAATAATGAATGCTATTTGTTTAATACAAATGCTTTTAAATTACATTTAGAAAATAAATATAAAGGATAAATATATAATGATATATAACTCACATTTTCAGAAAACTCTTTTTCATAAGTGTTGACATTGTATCATTTTTCTCTTCAATTCCCCAACTCCATTTAACACATTATATCACATATAGAGTCTTTCCCTACTTGAGTAAATTAATGATGTATGAGGTTAAAGTCTGAGACACGTCTCAAACTTAAGAAGTCAGCTATGTAAAAACAATTTATATTTTAAAATAGATTGCTTCATGACTAGTAGGGCAATAATAATATAGGCAGAAAACCTGCAATAATTGAATACATAGACTGGCGTTTATTTCTGGACATAATTTATTTTGGAAAGAACATTTAACAGTGATAGCTGTCATATTCCAATAGCATAATAACATTTGAGATTGGAGTCAGCACTGACCAGGCACACTACTGATAGATGGGAATCTCTGAAGCAAGTGAGTAGCAATTAGCTATTAATATACTAAATCTAGTGAATTATTAATCTAAAATCACATTTAATTAGTTCCATTATTCATTCAAATATATTAGTTGTTTAAAAGCAAAAAGCAATCTGAATTCTCATTATTATAAAATTGAACTTATTTTAAACTTTAGATACATTTAATTGCATATTATTATAGTTATGAATATTTCTGTGCAATGAACTCCATGGGCCTAAGTAAGATGAATATGGATTCACAGTAATCACATAAGAATGGTCTGAGTCTTCCAATCCTACAAGAGCAGAACAGTATTATTAATGCTTATTTATACTGTTAATAATTTGAAATTAAGAGTCACTGCTTATGTATTTCATTTGTATTATAAAGATGCTTTTAATAGCTACTTGTAGGTTGATTTATGCTACCATCTCTAAACATTTTCAAACATTTTTGACTCGTTTTTTTGTGCATGAGGTTTATTGGCTTTTAGAATCTTACTAATAATTTATTTATTTATTTATTTATTTATTTATTTACATTTATAATTACTCATTACCTATGAATTGTTTGTCTACCATAAAGTCACCAATTAAAATGAACTCAACACTACAAATATTGTTTTTTATTATTATTTAATCCTTTCTTACATCTCAGTCTTCATTCTTCTGCCCCCTCACCACTCCCCATCCCATACCTCCTTCACCTTCCCCCCTCCCCGTTTCCAAGAGTATGTCCCCACCCTCACCCCCAACCCCACCTCACCAATCTTCCTCAAACCCTGGTGCCTCAAGTCTCTGGAGGGTTAGATGCATCTTCACTCACTGAGGCCAGATGAAGCAGTCCTCTGCTATATGTGTAGGGGGCCTCATATCAGCTAGTGTATCCTGTGTGGTTGGTGCGTCAGTGTCTGAGAGATCTCAGGGCTCTATGTCAGTTGAGACTGCTGGTCTCCCCAGGGGGCCACTCTCCTCCTCAGCTTCTTCCGGCTATTTCCCAATTCAATCATAAGGGTTCCCAGCTTCAGTCCATTGGTTGGGTGCTAGTATCTGCATCTGACTAAGAAGATTGTTGGGCCTCTCGGAGGACAGCCATGTTAGATCCCTGTCTGCAAGTGCACAACAGCACTAGTAATAGGGTTAGGCCCCAAGACCTCCCCTTGAACTGGATTCAAATTTAGGCCTGTAACTAGACCTCTTTTCTCTCATACTCTTCTCCATTTTTATTCTTGCAGTTCCTTCAGACAGGAACAATCCTAGGTCAGAGCTTTTGACTGTGGGATGGCAATCCCATCCTGTCACTTGATGCCCTGTCTTTCTACTGGAGGTACACTCTACAAGTTCCCTTTCCCTACTGTTGAGCATTTCATCTAAGGTCTCTCTCTTTGAGTCTTGAAAGTCTCTCACCTCCCAGGTCTCTGCTATATTCTAGAGGGTACCCCCACCTCCTACCTCCCGAGGTTACCTGTTTCCATTCTTTCTACTGGCCCACAGAGCTTCAGTCCTGTTTCCTCTCCCCAAAATACTGGATCTTGTTTCTCTCTTCTCCTGCCTGTCCCCCTTCCCACTAAAGTCCCTCCCTCCCTCCTCCTCCTGTGATTACTTTCTTCTCCCTCCAAAGTAAAATTGAGGCATCCTCACTTGGGCCCTTCAGCTTGTTAACTTTCTTGAATTCTGTGGATTGTATCCTGGGTATTCTGTACTTTTTTGGTTAATATCCACTTATTAGTGAGTACATACCATGCATGTCCTTTTGGGTCTGAGTTACCTCATTCAGGATGATATTTTCTAGTTTCATCCATTTGCCTGCAAAACTCAGGATGTTCTTGTTCTTAATAGCTGAGTAGTGTTCCATTGTGTAAATGAACCACATTTTCTGTATTCATTCTTCCCTTGTGAGAAATTTGGGTTGTTAAGATGAATTTATACTGGATTAGAATCTGCTATATATGTTATCATGGATATATTAGTCATTTAATTTACAGAGGAAACAAGCTGTAAGTTATGAAGATTATAAAAACTCTGTTCAAGATTACACTGTAGTATTGTGATTCTTTTTCAATCACACACACACACACAAACCTCTTAAAGCAAAAGAAAATAGAATTTAATATAGATTTTTGTCTTAATATTCTGTATCTGAGCATTTGATTTAAGACAATAAAACAGTAGAGTGAAAATTTAAGAGAAAATATAGCTTAATCCATTTATGGCTTTAGGAAAGTGTTTATTACCTCTTGAAATATAAATGCTGGGCCTGATTTTCTGAGCAAAATCTTTTCAAATTTTTATTAAAGGTCCTCTTTCTCAGCATAACTATGCTTGCTATAATTTATAGATGTCCATAGTTTGGAGCAGAAATAAAATCTGTCAATACTTCATAAATAAACATAAGGTTGTCAGGATATTCAAAGAAAAGGAAAAAATATATTTGGTGCAAAAAGAGCCACAGAGTACAGATTTATTTAATTAAGTTAAAACAGTTTGAATAGTATAAGTGTTATTGACACATTGTCTGTAAGAACAGAATTCATGTCCAAGTTTTAAAAAAGTTAGGCGAATATATGACTTTTATATTATGAAGAAATAGCTTTGTGTTTCATGCTCAGAGAAAGTCAATAAAAGTTCAAACTATAATGTGCTATTAAATCTTAATTACCCTTTGTGGAACCGACAAAACTATTTTGTACTTATATTTATTTGAGAAGCAAGTTGATAGTTCTTTTGTTCTAGGATTTAGTACTTATCCAGTGAGTAGCTATAAAATAGAAGACCTTATGGAGTATCAGTAAAGTCAAGGTTCTTGTTACATGCATTTTTCTTTTATGAAGTGCTTAGTTTGTCCAGTGTAACGCAGAAACCGATAGCTGCTTATGCTAATGGAAAATTAAATGAGTGACAGATGAACAATTCACCAAAGGCCAAAACTGTTTGCATTAAACTAGCATAAAGCAGTATGTAAAAATTTTGAACTGGAGTCCCTGCCTTTCAGTGTACTCTCTTAGCTGCCTGACCCGACCTGCGGGTCTCAGTTATTCGTGGGGGCGAGGAGAACCAAAACCTGGAAGAGAAACGGGCGAGAGAAAAGAAGGACCCAAGCAAACGGTTGCTTGTCAAGAGCCGTGTATTTTAAAAAAGGCAAGCTTTTTATAACAAGCTCAGGTCAGGGGAGGGGGAAGGCAGGTGGGGTCATGGAAAGGTACAGCTT
>NW_021620848.1:2178011-2289297 GCF_004785775.1 Grammomys surdaster | reverse complement strand
GGGGGAAGGCCGGCAGGGGTCCCTGTTAGGGGTCCTGGTCTCTGACAGCTGCCACTCCACCAACCATGCTTATTTAAGAAAGTTTAGAGCCTAAGCCCAGAATCCAAACTGGATCTCTAAGATGAACCCCAACCCCCACCCCAGTCCCAGTTCATACCACCCTGTCAGCCATCCCAGAGTCAATTCATCCATCCTTTGAACTGACAGCTACCAATCCACTGTTGGGCTGCAGATTATATGGAAACTGACCCAGAAGGCTAATTAAAGACCTCTAGTACAAGTCCTGTCTATTTCACTTTCTAGCTTGCCTTTCTGTGACCATGTGGAGTCTGTACTTGCAAAGCCCAGAGTAACCTCCAAACTGAAAAGCAAGTACTAGCCTGGTTGACAACTTCAAAAGCTGGGAGAGCAAAGAAGGCTCTAAACACCCACTCAACAAAGGTGAGAGAAAATATTCACATTAAATCAGGCCACAAACATCCTAACTCCAGAGCCTAGATCCCAGGACAAAAACATAAACATAAGCAAGATTCCTCTTTTAGAAATCAGCACTCTCAAGAAGAGCACTGATCCACAACAAAACTTCAAAATAGCAATTACAAACATGTTTAAGGGGCTTTAAGAAGATATGAATAAAGAAAATTTAACGAAATTATTCAAAATATGAAAATAGAATTTAGTAAAGATAATCTCCAAAGAAAAACAAGACTGAAATAAAACTCAAAACAAAAACTTAGGAAGTCAAGTAAAATGCTCAGAAAGAAGCCTCACCAGAAGATAGAAATGTCAGTGGTTCTCAATCCATAGATTGCAAATCCCCCCATATCAGAAAATACAAACATTTAAATAACAATTGATAACAATAGCAAAATTGCAGATAGAAAGTAGCAGTGAAAATAATCTTTTGGTTGTAGTCACTACAACATGAGGAACTGTGTCAAAGGGTCACAGCATTAAGACCATTGAAAACATGTGGACTAAGTGGAAGAGAATATGAGGTGCAGAACATAAGGTAGAAAAAACATCAGAGAAAATGTTGACTCTAAAAAAATCCAGATATAAAACATCCAGGAAATTTGAGACACTGTGAAAGACTAAACATACAAAAAAATAGGTATGGAAGGGAAATAAGAAACCCAGATCAAAGGGACAGAAAATATTTTCAACACAATTATAGATTTCCAAAATCTAAAGAAAGGTGTGCCAATCATGGTATAAGAACATAAAGAACAACAAATAGGTAGGACCAGAAAAGAAACATTTGAAAAATATAACATTCCAAATTTATATGTATTCAAGAAAGTATACTGAAAACTATAAGAGAAATTCACCAGAATACTATGTCAAGAAAAATACAAAACAAAACAAAAAACAAAACAAAAATACCAGTTATAACCAAAGGAGAAAGGACAACATATATTGACAAAAAATATCAATTTAAGGAATTTATGTCCACTAAGACAGCTCTACAGGGGATATTAGAAGGAATACTCAATCTTAAGGGAAGATTAACAAACTTAACTGAACAGAGAAGAATAATCCCAAAACTGTTAACCAAAAAACAAAAGAAACAAACAAACAAACAAAACAAAAAACAAAAACAAACAAAAAACCTAAGAAAATCATGAAATAACATAATAACAAGAATTAATAAATATGGCTCTATAATGCTCTAAATCCCCCCAATAAACAGACAAAGACTAAAAGACTGCAGTACAAGGATGGATATGTCTATCTCTTGCTTCTAAGAAACACACCTCATAATTAAGGACAAATGCCAACTTAAAGGATGGAGAAAAATATTCTAAATAAATGTAATAAAGAAACGAGAACACATAGCTATTCTAATATTAGGAAAAAACAAATACAAATCAAAGCTAGTCAGATAAAACACAAAAGGATGTTATATACTCATGAAAGGAAAAAGTGCTATATTAAGATGCTATAACAAGTCTAAACATTTACACAATAAATACAGGGCATCCAACTTTATAGAAGTACTTTTAAATCTAGAATAACACATAAACCCTAACATCATGATTAATAGAGGATGATTTCTATATCCCACACTCACCAATACAGATTATTCAGATGAAAAATAATAAAGACTATAGAGTGAAATAATATTATAAATCAGATGAACCTAACAGGTATCTACATAACATTATACTGAAACACTAGAGTGTCATATGGGATGCAGTCATGTGTCTGTGACTCACAAAGGGCCTGTTGGGCAGCTGTCTATGACAGCTGAAACAAACAGTTGTTATGACCTTACCTTTTCCTGCCTTATATTTTCTTTCAGCCTCTTAGATTGGACTTTTTTTTTTGTATTCTAGATTTCTAAAAGCTTACAGATTGTTCTAATGAATTTTTGAAATATATTTGGCACCAGGACAATTCAATCACATTCTTTAAGTTAAATCAAGTCACAAAGTCAGAATTTTACTCATTTCAATAATTTTATTTATTTATAAGAAATTCCACTAGATTATGTTTAAAATTGGATTGTAATAGTGCCACGCCCTCGTACATTCTTTCTTTTCCATTGACTTACAATGGAAATATAACAATCTTTATGAGACTTAAATTTATA
This sequence comes from Grammomys surdaster, assembly GCF_004785775.1. Lineage (NCBI taxonomy): Eukaryota > Metazoa > Chordata > Mammalia > Rodentia > Muridae > Grammomys > Grammomys surdaster. Next base: position 2,286,701 of record NW_021620848.1, on the reverse strand, counting down.
ATTAAATTTTGTTTCTGAAGAAAAGATGGGTACTATTGTACTTTTGAATATTCTACAACTTGCTTAAGTATTTGTGTTAGGAATCCTGAAAATCAAACGACAGAAAAACAGCTGCCGAGGCAGATCTGTCTTCTTGAGGTTATCTGACACTTTACATATCTTTCCTGCAGCCTCTTTCTTCCTTCTCTGTTTAGCTATTTTTATATCTATAAATATTTTAGTTATTTTTTAGAATGCTATCCAATGATTTTAAAAAATAGTCAATAAAATTGTATGTTACTGTTGGGAGCTGACTCCTAGCAGAAAGCAGCTCTCATCTTTGCAGCCATCTCGAGACTTATACCCTGACAAGAGACTTGTTTTCAACAGCCCACAACAGCTGAGCACACTCTGATAAACATCTTGTTTTTCTCACATATCTTGTTTTGCTGTTTAGTGGTGCTAGCTGCAAGGCACAGGTGGCATCCACGCTGCAAATCACATGACATAGTGCCTTCAGCTGTGTTTGTCCACAAGGGCAAGGCACGTGGTTAAAGCATATAAATACCCATGATTTCCTTTCAATAATAGAGAGACTTGATCAGACTCTGTCTTGTCTCCATTCTTCGTGTCTCTCACCCCTCCATCCCCACTCTCTCTTGCTAGACCCTGACCTGCGGACTGGAGCAGCAGCTAGGGCCAGAACAAAGTGGCCCCTGAACGTGGGGCAGTATGGGTAGTTACATGTTACCAGGTATAGAAGGCAAACACACCATATATATATATATATATATACGCCACTTCTGAGCAATCTCCTGCTCTACGCTTGTGAAAATATCCATCAAAGACATGCAATAAACTACTTCCTACATAAGTACATTTGTCTCACAGTTTTTCTCATCCAAAAGCCTGTAACACACTCACCTCTGCATGGTATTATGAGGGCTTCTAAGTTTGAATCTAATATATTTATTTTTAGGGCTGTGATTGTTACTAGGATCAGGTGGACACTGTTAAGTCTTATTATATATTCTTACTGTATCTGCCAACTTAGCAGATATTGATCTCTCATCCCCACAGGGCCCAGTAGAGCCTCAAATAGATCATTCACAGAACACTGCTAGAAAGAATTTAGAGAGAAGAACCTTCTACTTACTCAATTCCCACACACAAGTTCTCTGAAAGAAAGGATACAGTCTCACTCATCCCTGAATGCCTGCAGAGATGCAGATTCTTCACTCTTGTCTTTGTTGAGATGGAAGTCCATTACTTAGCTCCGTACTGGCATTGTCTGTTTGCATGTATCCACTTGTTTACTGTTTCCATTCACTCATTCCTCCAATCTGAATACACTGAAAATGTTACTTTTTTTTTCTGTTTTGCTTTATACTAAATATTCTACCTTTAATCATTTGTCTGTTTATATATGACACATTAGGAGCTAATTTACATTGTAGCACTCTACTCAGAAATTTCTTCAAATGAGTACCAACTTACTGCTCACAAGTTCTATACTCCACAAGAAACTAGGATACAAATGCAATTCAGTAATATTCTCTTTCCTCTCATAAGGACAGAATTTTCTTCTGTTTCCTATGCCGTGTTTCTCATCTGATTGAGATGACATTTTATCAGTATCTACCATGAAAATGTGACTAAAGCTATGTAATTCAATCATATTCTCCAGTTAAATCAAGTAACAACGTCAGAATTTTACTCATTTCAATAAATTTATTTCTTTGTCAGAAATTCCACTTGATTCTGTTTCAAAATTGGATTGTAATAATGCCATGCCTTCGTACAATGCCTTAGTTTGGATGTTGGTTATAACTGGGTATCTCTGGAGAACTTGTTGTTTTTCTTTTTTCTTTTTAGTGGAAAATATAAAAAGGAGATTTATTCAATATGGTCATGCCATAGAGAGAGACAAAGAGTTCCAACAAATCCATTAAGTTCATCTTCCAGGTCCTGAAGTGACACTAAGGTTGAAATAGGGGGAAAGGAATATGCAGGTCTAAATATTCTGGTCATGTTGTCTTCCCATCATGAATCATTATCTGGGCTTTAGTCTCATCCTGCATGATGGTGTGTTTAAAATTTATTTTCAAAAGACAAATTTCATCTTTGGACGATGCTCTTTAATCTCTCATCATGAAATTTCTGGATAAATTCTCATTCCTTTCCCATCATTGTTTCATTGTTCTGATAGATTATGATATATAAATGTCTCTTTATCTTTTCTTCCAGACTTGTTACAATTCCCTGATTTCTGTTTATGCTCCATAGTCTTGAGGTGGATGATGGCTTTCTCTGAAACAAACATAATAAGATGCAAGCATGAGCAAAGGTTAAAGCACATTTTATTAGTGCCAAGTGGCTACTCAAAAGAACCATTCTTCACATGGCTTATAGTTGCTTTTTGCAAGGGCTGGCACAAGCTACTCCATCCCTTTCATTTGAGACATGGTTTCATCATAAAACTTAGACTGACCTTCAACTTATGATCCTTCTGTTTCAGCTTACCAATTTCTGGTATTACAGGCAAGCAATATCACACCTAGAATGATTTTATTTTTATTTGAAAGCTTCCCTTTTACTTTGTCTTCAAACAATATTCTCTGAAGAAATTGATGAATGATTATCAGATAATTTGTTCTTCATTGTCCCACAATGCCAGAAAATGAGTTATCCAGATTGTTCTGATTTGGTTCCATATTTGGCAATGAGTTAGTTCCAAGAATCCCTTTATGACAATTTTCAGTGACAGTGATTCTTAGGTTAGGAATCTCTAAGGTTAGTTCTGTTTACCCTGTGAGTAAAGTGAAGACATATCAAAACTGTTCAGATTCCTTTGTCAGAGCTTCACTCCTTTAGAATGTTAACAAATAGTTTAGTTATAAGGCTTTACAAAATACAGCTATCCCATAAAATTAGCTATAAGGCTTTGCAAAACTACAGATAACAAGATTAAAGTGAGAATCAAGTAGTCATGTACATATTTACAAGCTTTTACTATTTGCCGATCACTAGAAAGAAGGCTTACGTAGTTTAAGCAGCATCTATATAGAAAGTCAACTAGTATTTGTGAAACAGAAGAACTATACAGAAGCCAATTCTAAAGCAAAATTTATAATCTTTGTTTTAATAGATTAAATAAGAAAGGAAATGTTTTAGAAGCATTTTTGAAGTCTGTAATACAAGAAGAGTTCAGCATTATTCTAAACAGGTAATGAAACTGTCAGGTCCCAAAGAAACCCAGGACACATTGTTAACTGAGGTGCCTATTAACATATCAAGGCTGACACTGCCCACTAGGGTATTTCAGCATTCCAGATACTTGTTATAGAGTCTTGGCTCCTCTCTGCATTTCTTACCCCACCCCTTCCTCTGCATCCCCTGAGCTTCTCTTCCCTTCTCTCAACTTCTGATTTTTGTAAAAACCTGCCATTTCAGCTATGAATTTTCTTTGTCCTCTCGATTATTCTATCCCTCTATCTTGGTTACCTGCTCCTGGCTTCTTCTCCCTCCCCCCCTCCCTCCCCCCCCTTCCCCCTCCCTCACTCTCCTCTCATGGCCTGGTCTAATCTGGTCATGTTTCATCCACTCTGTTTTAGCTCTAGACTCTTCCAAATGCCTATGAATTCTTCCTGATATTGAAAATAAAACCCTTCTATTCAACCATACCTCGGTGCAGTCATGTCCTCATATTCATTCAAGAACTTTTTCACAGAGTGTGGGAATATCTCCAAAGGCTCATCACTATTTTTATTTGTTTCTCTGTGTAGCCCTGGCTGTCCTGGAACTCACTATGTAGACCAGGCTGGTCTCGAACTCAGAGATCTGCCTGCCTCTGCATCTCAAGTGCTGGGATTAAAGGCATGGACCACCACTGCCTGGCTCATCACTATTTTTAAATAGGTGCCTGTTTTAGTTACTTTTCTATTGCTGTGAAGAGACCCCACGATTAAGGCAACTTATAAAAGAAGCACTTAATTGTAGGGTTGCTTATAGTTTTAGAGGATGGGTTGTGGCAACAGGCAGTCAGGTGTGATACTGGAGCCATAGCTGAGAGTGTACACCAGAACCATAACCATGCAGGAGAGAAAAGAGAGAGCAAGAACACATGGACAAGCATGGATACTGCTTCACCTGCAGGGCTGAGTGCTCCTGCTTGATCATGTGTGTTTGTTCCCTCATGTCTCCCTACCTCCCTTTCGTCCTTGGTCCCTCCTTCTTTTTAATCACAAAGAAGAGAGGAGAAAGACTACCACCCAAATCATGGCCAAATTAAAGCAAGCGTTTCAAAAGTTTGTGTACACAGGCTGTCTCCCTCTAAAGGTGGGTGCTGAAGTCCAGCTCCAGCAGGTTGGGGTTGTAAGGAGGAAATGTAGAGTTGGCAAGAAGACACACAGACATATTATGGTTGAAGCAAGCTCATATTTTCTCTCATTCTCTTCTGCTTTGCCTTTCCTTTCATCCCTTGTATACTACTGAGAACAAAAGTCTTTACACAGAAAAAAGTCATCTTATAATTACAAGTCACACATTTCAAAACCAAATTTCTTCCTAAGGTCACATGGGTTTAAATATTTCCCCTGTAATTTTCCTCCCCGAAATTATATCTTTACCCCGAAGTAATAATTCTTTTATTATTGATTAATACAATTTATACAAGGAGAGTATATTTCAGCCAGTTTACTTGTACTGGCTAGCAACAGTTTGTGGTTATAGTGTAGCAGACTGTTGTTCCTGTTTTTGTATACAAACCTTTCCTAGCTGGCCTATTTAACCATCTACTTTCCCTTTCTTTCTCTCCCAATAGTGTCATTAATTTTCCTCTTACAATTCTTTTTTCTTAAGATACATACAAAAACCTGTAACTAGATCTGTAAGCTACATAACCAGGAGATTCAGACCTAACCATAGTTACAGGAATGTAATTGCTCTCTCTGATCATTAGCCTATCTCCCACATGCCAAATACTTTTCTGTTCTTATCCCATGTTCCCAATAAATCTCACATCCAGGTTGGACAAAAGGGTATTTTCTAGTCTTATTGCGTGCTATCTTCTCTATATCCCTCATAAGAATCCATAGCCACTCATGTTTTTAAACTATTTTCAGAAATTCAACTGAATGATTAATCTATCTAAATTGCATTATTCTGGGAAAAAAATCATCACTCTTATTATGTACTCCAGGTAAATTGTCCAGAGAGGAGTATGAGTCTCCCACAGAATGAGCACACAATGCTAACCAGTAGGAGAATATGATAGCACCAAGCGTGACAAGGCCTAGCAGCAGCAAGGGGCACTCTGGGCACAATTCCCCTTCGACTTTGCCTCTCCAAAGGTACACTCAGTGCTGCTCTGCTAACCAGTGAGCCATACACCATAAGCTCCATTGCTGACTGCAGGTCTTCTGGCGTGGCCACTGCCAGGTGGGGTTCAAGAGATCATCACTGGACAAGAGGAAGATAAAGGCTTTCAGAGTCCAGGAGTAGAGAGGTTTTTCAAATCGGGAATTTGGCAGACAAATAGGTGGGGCTACAGAAGCAGAACGTAAGCATAACAAGCTGGTCATAGCAACCCGAAACAACTATGGCTGCCAGGTTGTCAAAACAAGATAGTCACAACAAGTTGGCCATAACCTTCTGAAACAATAGTAACATGGTAACGAGTTTCTGGAACATACTGGACAGAGCCATTTGTACTTAAGATTATAGGTGGAGCATAGCCAAATCCTTGAGAAATAAGTTTAATCATAAACAAGAATGATCTAGTTTTTCTTTACTATAAGATGAATTTCAAGCCTAAGATGAAAACAGGCTGGTTCATCACCCTTAGTTCCTAATACTGTTTTAAAAACAATTAACAGACCCCCTACTGAGGGTCTGTCTGTGAATCTCTGATTTGTTTATTTTCCAAAAGCAGGTTCCGGAAAGCTTAAGCAATCAATGTCACATCTCATATGTACAGATACCAACTGCAACTTTTACTTTTTTTCTCCTTAGAGTTTACTTGTAGCATCCTAATAAGCAGATTGAAAACAGAAAAAAAAAAGACGTAGCATTGCAGTTTTAAATATACAAAATATTAAGCACAGTCTATGGTAAAATCAAGCCTTTCAAAAGACAAATCCCAGGTCTCCAAGGAAACAGAATTATTTGAACAAAGTGAAAAAAATGAGGAAATGCTCAGGTGATTAAAAATATAGCAGAAATACAGGGCAAGCTTTAATAATCCAAGGATTCTGCACTGTAGACTCTCAAGCTCGTATTACCTCCTTGTGAATGGTATTGGGTTTTTTGTTGTTAACAGGATAGATTAAAATTTATACAAGACAAAAATAAAATTATAAAGGAGGTCTTTCTTAGTAGATAGCAAGTAGATTTCTTTAGTCATTGATTTGGAAACTAATACAGCCCTGCCAGCCTCACTCTCTGACTTCTCACCTTCTTCCACTTTAGCCCCAGTCCCTCTAACTTTCTGATGCACACTCTTTGTACAGAATGTTAATACAGATGCAAGATGCTGCTGGGCATGGAAAAGAATCCCAGGAGAGTCAGAGCTAATCATATAAAACTCATCTAAACTCATTTCGATTTTTTTTCATCTATTTTCCCCATGAGACTTTCTGGGACCATATCCCACTTCAAAACCTGGTAGCTGAATATGCTTCTACTGTATTTCCCCAAGCATGAACTATAATAAAACTATATGCTTTCCAAATACACTGACTTGTTTGGGTGGAAGCTGCAGATAGTAGGACCTCCAGGCACCAATAGCATTCCTGTTTTGTACCACTGCCACGTCCCACATTCTTACTAAGTGTTCCTCAGATTTCCTTCTGAGCTCAGTTTTCAAATTTCTACCTTCAGGAAACTAAGAATAGAGAGAAAGGAGTCTTAGCAACATACTTTGAAATTAAAATACCCCATTTGCAACACAGCGTATTATTCCTTAGTAACAATTTCAATGCAAAACCCATCTTAGCATTGTCACACATGTACATTTTACATAAGCCATGGTAAAAGTATATCTGTATAAAGGTCAATTCGAAATTGATCATTTAATTTTATATTTTAAGTTTGTCCAGAAAAATCAGTTCACATATTTTTGAGCACTTAAAAAAATATATGTTTAGATTATCTCTCCTAAATTCTATAATCAAATTTTTTCTCAATTTGAATTACCATAATTAATATTTGAAAGCTCCAAATAAAAATCATTTAAGGTATAAGTCAGTGTTTCACTTGATTTTAAATATACCTGCCAGAGGTAAAGTCTAGAAAACTGTTTCTTTTCCCTAAGTTTAATTTTTCTGAAACCTTGGATTTTAGTTTCATAAAACAGACAAAGAAGCAATTGATTTTATCTATTCCAAAATGATCCAAAACACATTCACATACACAAAGTCTCAATAATTTATTAAAGGCATGCCAATCATGATTATAAGTAAACTATGATTTTAAAGGGGAAAATCAAAGGCCAAAGTGGGTAGAGTTTTCGCTTAAGGATCTGTAAGGATAGAGGTTGGTTTTTGCATCATTACTATACCAAATGAATAAAGATCTAATAATTTTATTTATTCATAAATCACAACAGATATCAACACCTTTGTTTCTATAGGAAGTGGTTCAACAGAGCCCTGATGTATCGAGAGAGCTCCAAGCCCTTCTTGCCACATGGGAGATGCTCCAAATAGTTCTTCAGAACTTCAAATTTGGTCAAAAGACCTTATATACTGACAGAACAAATATCACATGTTAAAATTATGGGTTTGTCCCTTTAAGAGATGCATCATTCCAAAAGGTTAAGCCTTGACCTTCAGGTCCCTTCTACACAGGTCACAGCAGACAGAAAGCTAACCTAAAACAAAGGAGACCAATGGTGTCTTGTTGAAGCCCTAAAATACAGGAATTACAGAACAGTGTCTTCCTATCTCTGAAGCCCTTGCCTCTCAGTCATGGTCAGGTTCCTAATGCTGCATCTCCAGCATGATCATTGAGATTTTCCACAGAGTAATCATGCTCTAGTACTGTTCAATGGAAAGATACCAAAAGACAAAGCCTGCGACCACATGGCAACCCCCTAAATGGTTCTAGAGGACCCCAAATTGCTTACAAAAGTCGAAAATCAAAGCTGCTCTGAGAGTCTTCCCAAAGATCAGAGTTTCTCAAGAAGCTGACACAAAGTACAAATGTTCTAGTGTTTTACTGAGTAGAGATAAAGAACAGGTGCTCACATGCTACTGCTGAAGGAAAGATAGTAAATGTTCCCAGAACGAATGCCTTAAGCAGATTCTCTTGACCTCTGTCTTTCCTCTCTACCCATGGCCAGCCCTCTGTGTATGGAGGACACACCTAAAAGGGCTCTTTTGCCCTTCATGGTAGCCATTTTTCTGGAACCTGGAGGTCCCAGTGACCCAAATCAGTCCTGGCCACCTTTCCTAAATAACCTAAGTAAAATAGCCAAATTAATAATGGAAGAAGAAAAAGTAGTTATCTTCAAATTGAACACTCTCTGAAGAGAGACAAAGATTCAGCAAATCCATCAGTTTCATTTCTTTCTGGAATTTTTAGTGTTTGAACTACAGCATCTATCCTAAAATAATACACTAATTCCAGTTCAGGTACTCCTATTTCTCATTCATTCTTGAAGAGTTTTTCTGCTCTGGTATGGTGAAGTACCCTTTTATTCTTTCTGGTCTTTCAAAATTGGAGAGCTAATCTCAGCTTGTCTTCATCCATTGGTCTATTTTTTTCATTTAAAATTATTTAAAAAACATTTAAGGGATAAGTCCAGTTTTGTATTTGTTGTTGAAATGGAGTTATTAATTTTTGATCTCCCAGTTTTTACATAACTTTGAAACTGTACCTCACAAATTTTAACAAATTAAAAAAGGTCTATATAATTAATAATTTCTAATCTTCCAAGGTTTTTATACAAAAAGTATACAAGTTAGAAAGAGAGGTTAGAAATACAACCCTTTATAAACCCAGTTTGGGCAATGTGCATTTTGAATGGTATATCAATAATTCTTTGAAATCAATGATAAAATTATTAACCCATATATGTGGAATACTTAAGGTATGCAATATACTGGCTCACTTTACTAAAAAGGCTAACTTGTAACCAGACCTAAACATATGAAAAGAATATCCAATCAAGTCTTCAAAGAAATACAAACACGTAACAGTGAGAATCCACAACACATGGCTTGTCACAGCATGAAATGACATAACTCTTTAAAGTACAATTTCTTAAAAGTTCAATATATCTAAATCAAACCAGTCTGCCATTTTCTTCCATATAAGATATCCAAGATAATTAAAAGCATGTACCAATATAGAGGTTTGAATGTGGAAACATAGGGTGGTGGATTGCTTATTAAATATTGATGGGATTGGAAATCATTGGGACTGGACCTCATTCCTAATATTAAGCAGTCTATAAAACAAAGAGTACTTGGCTATCAATGAATGGTTAAAATATCACTCAGGAAATCCTAAATGACATGTTGTCCTGTGTTGTGGAAAGGTTATTGCTGATATGACTTGAACCAGATTGGTCAATGTTCTGAGAGCTGGGGTATGTAATTCTCTCTGTCTAAATTTTGAAGGACATGGTTATGTGAACGTTTTTAATCCAGTTCACACTCTGCATGTTTAAAAGTCAGAACATAGGGTCAAAGGTTATTTTAAGGCTCAAGACTAAGCGTATTTGCTATTGGGTTTACTTTACATCTCCTTTATTACTTCCCCATTTTGTTCAAGACTGTCTACTGATTTCTGTGCCATGTTTTTGTCTTGAAACATAGCATTAATTTTGTATATTCATAGTAAAAAGTTTCACATTTGTATGACTTCAGAAGATTAAAATGTAAGCACAGACTTCAGAGTTGAGTTGACATTGAACAATTTAGACTTCTTCAAAGGCAGAGTTGGGAAAAATGTTGAATATATGTATATATTCAGAAATATATAAAGTGTAATTAAGAAAGAAATCCTAATATCAGGCTCTTGTTTCATACATATATGCACACCCCCACATGTACATACATATACAAATGAGATCATACACACACACACACTCACACACACACACACACACACAGACACACATTCTGAGATTTTAAAAAGAAAGAGAATGAAGAAATGAGCTTCATTAATGAGCTATTTATGAAAAATTAAACTTCATTAGGTGTTAAGGACAATGGCAACTTGCTTTTAGATTTTTCTATCCTCTAGACTTAAAAGAAAACATTCACATATTTTGAGCTACAATGTTTATGGGATTTTGCAATAGTATTTTAACATTCTATGATATTTCTAAAACAAAATCACTAAGGCTACAGGACTCCAGCATCCTATAACACTTTTAAAAAGGCAATTATATTTTTTTGTTGTGAGCATAGTCCTTAATCACTGAGCCATATCTCCAGCCCTGAGGACCAGCAGAATGAATGGAAATATGTAACTTTAGGGGTGGAAGGTGTGTGTGTGTGTGAGGGGGGATGTACTAGAAAGCACCAGAGACCTGGGAGGTAAGAGACAGAACTCAAAGGGAGGGACTTCAGATGAAATGTCCAACAATGGGGAGAGGGAACTTGTAGAGTCTACCTCCATTAGAAAGTCAGGACATCAATTGTTGGTATGGGTTTGCCATCCCACAGCCTAAACTCTGATCCAGAATTGTTCTTGTCTGAAGGAACTGTAGGAACAAAAATGGAAAAGAGACTGAGGATAAGGATAAGGATAATAAGACTGAGGATAAGGAGGTCCAGTGACCAACTCAACTTCGGATCCATCTCAACGGGAGGCTTGAAGGCCTGACATTATTACTGATGCAATGGTGTGCTTATAGACAGAAGACTAACATGGCTGTCCTCTGAGAGGCCCAATAAGCAGCTCACTGAGACATACACAGATACTTACACCCAGCTATTGAACTGAAGTCAGGGACCCCTGTGGTTGTATTAGGGGAAAGATGGAAGAGGCTGAGAAGTAGGAGGGCAATCCCATCGGAATACTAACAATCTCAATTAACCCAGACCCCAGAGATCTCTCTGACACTGAGCCACCAACCAGGCAGCATACACTAGCTAGTCTGAGGCCCCTGCACATATACAGCAGAGGACTGCCTATTCTGGTCTCTGTGGGAGATGTGTCTAATTCCAGAGAGATTTGAGGCTCCGGGGAAGTGGGAGGCCTGGTGAAGGGTGGGAAGCACATCCTATTGGAGATGGGGGAGGAGGAATGGAATGGGGAACTGTGTTAGGGTGAACCAGGAGGGGGGGCAATGACTGGACTGTAAAAATAAAAGTAATAAAAAGTATTTAAAAAGATGGCAATTATATCGATTTTCTATAGCTTGTTTCAGATATAACAAAAACCCATTCTTAACTCATTTTGAGTCAGAAGCAAAGAGAATGAGGAAAAGGAAGATTAGGAGAAAGAAATAAAAGAAAAATAAAAGATAAAAATCCTACTTATTCTTATAAATACATATGCAACACTCAGTTTAGTCTATATTTTTATTACTAACAAAATACTAAGGGCTTCGTGATTTATACACAATGGAGGTTTATCCTGCTAACATGTTTGGAAGTCTATGATCATAACACTGGCAACTGCATGGTTTCTTTTGATTTCTCCATTTTGGGTGCCAAAGAACAAATAAACATGTAAAGAAGAGAGGCATATAGATTAGAAATACTGAGGCATGACATCAAGCTTACATAAAAGAAAAACACCTTAATCCAATAGTAATTATCTGGTCCTGCAATAAATAGTGAGAATTTATTGGGATGGGATTGTAACTCACTTGTATAACACAGAGAGCACTTGTATAACACAGGAGGTTATGATTTTAGTCTCCATTGCATAGATAAGCTTAAGAAGAAAAATCACATGACTATATCAATTCATGCCAAAAATACAACAGTTTACACAATGAAGTACTTCTTTAAATTACTTTTGAGAAACTAGACACATTTACAATAATATGAGGCTGCTGCTGCCTCCCAGTAGTATAATCCTCTGCATCACTGTGCTTCAATTTCAAGGCATTATACAAAGGGTATGGATTGGGAAGAAAGGAAAGCAAAACTGTATATAGATGATACCATCATCTGTGAGTAAATATCTAAAAATGTTGACAAAAGTAATTCAAGAGTATCTAACTACAGTAACATGCTGCAATATAAAGCTAGTACAAAAACATCAAGTCGAATTCCTGTAAGGCAACAATGACCAGGTAAAGTTGGAAATTAAAAACAATACCATCAATATAAGTCTTCCTTAAATGAAAGCAAATATTATACTGCATGTTTGTGTATTAGAAGATTTTATACGAAATACTATTGATTATTAAAAAGAAATGAGATTTTAAGTCACATAACATTGAGTGTTACTAATTAAAGAAGCCAGGCTAGAAAGAAATGTGTTATATGATATTACCTATATAATATTCTCTAAAAGGCAAACAATAAAAAAATTCAACTAGTGATAACAAAGGGAAAATATTGAAAGGAACACATGCAAAAAACTGCAGAACCTAGACATATGAAACTGTCAATAATAATGCAGTGGTTAATACATGCCATTACATACTTCCTCAACCTCATAGGATATCTAAAGATAAAAGGATCTCTCAATATGTCTGTGAAGCTGGGTAACTATGATAGTTTCAATGTGGATCAATGGACTTTGAATCTTCTTAAACTCAAAATGACAATGCTTGTATTGAGAAAGAATGTTGAAAGGGAATCTGTATTTATGTCAATTTTGTTGGGAGCCTAAAACAAGAACACTAGAAACAGGGTGAGATGAAGAGGGAAATGGGCTGGGGATACAGAACAAGAGTGCTTGCTGAGTGTGAATGAAGTTCTGGAATCACACTACCAGCCCACAAGGATAATAAAATTCATGAAATAAAATTTAAATGCATAATACTTCATCACATCACACATTTTTGTGATTCTCTTCAACATTTCTTGTACCACTATACTCCCAATGGGCTACAAAACAACTAGAACTCTGATTTTAAGTAAACATTTTAAAATTATTTCCTCTTGTTGAATTTTACATAATTTAAACCACACATTTACCTAACTCATGGTACAAACTTTTCCCCATATAATATTTTGTAGAGGTTTTATAATTTTAGAATTTGTGTCTACATTTGGTTAATTACTATGTGATGTAAATTATGAAAGCAAAGTTTAAAACACAACATTACATATCTATTTTTTTGAAATAATGGGTTTTATGACTTTTTTCATACAAGTTTTTTCATGTAATTTAATCATGTTCACAGTCACTATTCTATTCTCTCCCTCTCATCACACTGGTACTCTTCTGCTTCCAAAACAGTTCCTATCTAACACTGTTGGGCCATTTGTGTACTTACAGGCATATGGGCCAAGATACTTCATGTGAGAGATAACATGTCCAATTTGTCTTTCAGTGTCTCATTTGCATTTCATTGATGGCTAAATATTTATTAATGTGCCATGTGCTTCATGTATTTATTCATTATTCTTAGTTAATTATTGATCAGTTGATTACTGTTTTTTTGCTGTAATATTTTAATTCTTTTATAAACTCCATATACAATGTCATGTAAAATGATATCATCAATATTTTCCCCCTATAGGCTATCTTTTTACTATTATAATTGTGAACTTTTTATGTGGGAGCTTTTCAATTTTATGTGATTCCATACCTCAGTTCTTGCAATTATGTCTTACTTTGTTGGGGTACCTTGCAAAAAGAATTTGCCCTTATATTTATATTAAAGTATATTTTTGGTATGATCTCCTTTAGAAGTTTAGAGATTCAAAACTCAAATCAAGGTCTTTGATCACTTAAAATTTATTTTTGTAGCGGTAGATAACCTGGTTCTTCTTCTACATATGAATATTTAAGTTTCCCATTTGTGAGAGAAGTTATCTTTCATCTATGTATGACTTTTGTACTTTTACAAACAATGAAGTAGTTTTAGCTATGAGAATGCTTGTTTGACTGGGCAGTGGTAATGCAGACCTTTAATCCCAGCACTTGGGAGGCTGAGGCAGGCAGATTTCTGAGTTCGAGGACAACCTGGTCTACAGAGTGAGGACAGCCAGGGCTATACAGAGAAACCCTGTCTCGGGAAAAAAAAAGAGAATGCTTGTTTCTGGGTCATCTATTATATTTAATTAGTCTAAATCTTCCTTTTGTACAAGAATAATGTTGATTTTGTTATGGCCATATATTATTATTGGCAATTGGATATTATGACATATTCTTCATTCCTCATTTAGAGTAAGTAGCATTGTTTTGGCTATCCAGAATCTGTAGATAATTTTTTTTTGACATTGACATTTTTTACAATATTGTTCTGACACAAGAGCATATGTGGTTTCTGTGCTGTCTTATGTAATGTCTTTCTTTAGTGTTTAACAAGTTTTTCTGCTGTGGTCTTTTACTTCCTTGATTGATTTACTCCTAGGTATTTCATATTGTATTTTGTAATACAAGTAAGGGAAACTACAGAACACACACAAAGTCATGAGCTTGGACAATACCCAGCTGAATAGTACGTGATTAATCAAAGAAATCAAAGGGGAAATTTAAAAATTATTAGAATTGAACAGAAATATAAAGCCATCATGAAAGCAGTGAAAAGAGGGAAGCTGATAGCTTCCCTTTGATGCCACTAAAATGAACAAGCAAATCTCAAGTAACTTAATGATGCACCTACAATTAGTAGAAAAACAAAGAATCCCCAAATCAGAAGATAGAAAAGAAAGTAATAAAGATTAGAGCAAATCAAAGAAAAGGAAACAAAATTAATTATATCAAGGATCACTGAAATAAAATATTGGTTAGCTGAAGAAATAAGTGGATTTATTGACCCCTAGCCAAAAATAAGGAAAAGAAAAAAATAATGTATATTAACAAAATTGAAATGAAAACTGACACATTACAACACAAGTGACAGCTCTGAGGGTATGAATCTGTATTCCCAGAAATGATCTCTGTAGTTGCTATCTAACACTAAGTAGTTAGCTCTAAAATCATACAGATACGAGCAACACAAAATGAACTCACATGGTTGCATTTATTCATTTACACACACACACACACACACACACACACACACACACATACACACGCAATAATAATTAAAGAAACCAATAGACAATAGAGATAGCATTTTTAAGTGGAAGGGCTTAGAGGTAGGAGAGGGAGGCAGTAGTAGGGAGGACAGAATATTAGTAGGGAACTTAAGATGATCAAAGTATATTGTGTACATTTACAAAATGTTATATTGAAACATATTTGTTTGTACAATTAATAAATGATAACAATGATGAAAGACATAACTTTAACATGAAAGGGAGAGGAAAAATAATGAGTCATCCTAAAAATCTGCACCCAAGGGAAGTATCTTAAAATACCCAGAGGTGAAACAGATCCAGTATGCAAAGCAAGTCAATATAAGAAGTAAAAGCCCTTAAACCTGTAAAAATCTTTTGATTTGAGCATATATTTATTGTTGTTCAATATTCTAGTGTCTTAAACATTAGAAAAATCAGTAGATAAGTGAGAAATATGTAACAAATCAACAACATGACTATAATATATTCCTATTATATTAAATAATCACTATCTATGTTATTAAAGTAAATAGGACAATGATCAACACAAAAAAAGGTTCATCCCAAATCACAAAGATGAAGGATTTTAATTTTATCCATAACTGCTGAATATTTTCTGTATATAACACATAGTGCAAGATATATCAGCAAGAAGTTAGTATAAGTCCTATTTGATGCTGAGTCAAACATGGTAATTAATAATTTTAAACAACAGGAGCCCATAAAGTATCAGGGGAAAGTACTGCTTAGACGTGGATTTTGTTTATTTGATAGAAATCAATGAGACAAATGAGAGATGACGAAAAGGACTTTTGCCACGAAAGAGAAATAGAATGTCACATTAAGGAAACATAATTTAATTAAATATACTAGAGTGCAGAATGAAGATGTGTAGAAAGTGGTTGAGGTGAAACTATAGTATACCTATCTGAATTATGTAAGGATTCAATATATATTACCTGTTTTTGTAGGATTATGCTGCTCTATGTTTAGTTTGGTAAGTAGCAATCCAACAATTAAAGTGTAAGCAACGATACACAAACAATGTTAAAGAAAGTAACCTGATTTATAGAAGAAAAAAAGAAACTGAAAAAACTTTAAAGTCACATACATTTCAGGTAGAACAAAGGGATTTTCAAGGCAAATCGCTATTTTGTGCAGATGTAGAAGTCAAGGTTCTTACAAACTTAATGAGATTTTTAATGTTTTCTGCTAACCAGGTGCACAACTGAACTGAATTCCAGGTCTCTAATTAAATGTCCAGAGTCATTTGGAGATTCCAAATGACTACATCTTGGGAAGATTGGTGTGAAATGCCAGGACTTGGCATTGCTTGTTCTTAGCCACTATTACTCTTCAAAGACTTTTGTCTTTCGTGTTTATTAATTTGAGCCTTTTGAGTTCCTTGTTTGACACATGCTTTGCTATTAGAAGAATCGCTTGGTATGTATTGTATGTATCTTTCAAAATCTGAATGTGATGGAAAATAAAGTAATTCCTACTGTTTATGTCCCAACACCACTGTGAAATTCAGATAAAGAACTACTGTGCAGAAAGATAGGCCAAAGGTTTTATGACCTTGAGGTTTTTGGCTTATCCATGAAGGAAAATTAACACATGGGATTTAAATGAAAAATTTGCCATCTTCATGCAAAATGCAACAACATTAATTACAGAGAAAAGTCTATTCATATCTTATTTCAAGAAGAGGTAAGTTATTTTTCATTTTGAATATACTGATTGTTATTCAATAACCTAGCTGGAATTAGTCTGTAACTGCATTTATCAACTAAGAGAGTTGCTTGGAAAATAAGTTTATAAGGTTAATTGCAGGGCATTATGCAGAATACAAAAGTTGCAATGGCAGCAAAAACCATTGGCCTGGAGGACTATTTTAAAGGGATCAGCTGTGATTAATTGTGATGTTGCATTCCTTAATTAGGAATGGCTCCTGTTTCAAACATGTGCTCCTTATGTAATGTACACACCAAAACTCAGGCTTTTCTTCAGCTTATTTTTTCAACTATAAAATATCAAGGTCAATTTGTTGTATGGATGAAATTTTATAATAGATTATTGTGTTGAACTGCTATTTTAGAAGAGATTTCATAGCAATATAAATAGTTTCAAAAGAAATGTACATATCTGTTTTTCTGAATGTGCATGTATGTATAAGTACATCATTTTTAAGCTTCTTTTTTGATCCTTAAAAACATATTATTTTTATGTGTTTAGGCCTTGCTTTCATATCTGTCTTTACACTACTTTCGTGCAGTGTCCGTCGATAACAGAAGAGGCCACCAGAGTCCCTGGAACTGGAGTCATAATGGTTTGTGATCCAACACAAACATGCTGGGAATTGAACCTAGGCCTTCTGTAAGAGCAACCAATGCTCTTAAAAATAGTCATCTCTCCAGCACTAATGTGTGTTTAATTTTGTGACAATGACAAACTGATAAAGTCTCCTTCTAAGAATATTGATATTTATTGTAAGTGGATACTTCCTTCTGCCATCTAACTTTCTTTGTATCTTGAAGACAATAAACTAAAAAATACAAGACTGAAAAGAATTGTTTGTGCCCATATAACAGCACTCTATTTCAGCACTTTAGATCTTGGGAGCTCTATTCCTGCAAGCTATAATCAGCATTTGCATGTGTTTACTTCTGTAAATTGAATTTGCTGAAGACAAAGACAAGTGTTTCTTTTGATATTTCCAATAGACTGAAAAAGAAATGGAAGAATTATCTGATGGCTGGCTGTAGTCCACAAAGCACTGAGTAATGTAGACCCTGCCTATTCCTTCTACCTCTGTTATCTCTGTTCTTCAAGCTCCCCGTTCCCCCACTATAACACTCACCTTTTGCTTCTTTACTTTCCAACCTTGTGTTGGTGTAGACTATTGTCTTGCTTTCCCTCTACTAGAATGCTCTCTTCAGATTTTTTCTCTAACTTCTGGTGACATTCAAATATTTTTCCTGGTGTTTTCTGAGAGAAGTTTCCACCATCTAACCTGTAAATCCTTTCTCCATTCCTAGCCACACACTCTTACTCCCAGTTACTCTCTCAGTTCGTAAAGGAATATCAGAAAGAATTTCATCATATTTCCATTTACAGGCTTGCTGTTTGCCTTCTTTCTCTGCAAGCTAAGGCATTTGTAGTCTTTGGTGATGATGTGTCATGTCATTATTTTGAATAGTAGCATTTAAAAAAATATTGGTAACTTGAAGAACAAGGAGAATGCCTTATGCATAGAAACGTCCAGAATACCTTTCTGTTCTAAATTGGAGGCATGAACTCAAAAGTCTTTAGAGGTCTGGCACATGACATGTGTGGGATAAAGGCTATATTTGACAATTAGTGAGGATTAGTAAAGGTTGTAAAATACTACTGTTCCACTACCTCAGTCCTAATATACTTCTCACTACCCTTTATTCTGATGAGCTGTACTACTCCAAAATATGAGATTTTATGTATAACTCTTAAATTTTATTGCTACTTTTATATAGCTGTCTTCCACTCTGTTCGATTGCTATGATAAAACACTATGACAAGGATCAACTTGGGGAGGAAAGCATTTATTTGGATTTCACTTCCAAGTAAGAGTCAGTCTTTGATAGAAGTCAGGACAGAAGCCAGAAATTGCATGCATAGCTGAATAATGTTACCTGGCTCACTTACTCGTTCATTCATTCAGAGGCTTATGCTTAGTTAGTTTTTTTGTACAGTCCAGGAAACCTGTAAAGGGATGGTGCTGCTCACAGTGGGCCCCCCCCACAGCAATTAATAAGACAGTCTATCCCAGTTAGCTTTAATTATCAATTTGACCCTGTTTAGAATTATTTGAAAAATACCTTGATTACATAATTCTCTTTATCAGGTTGATCTCTTGAAATGTCTTTTGGATTGTCTTAATTGGTGTAAGAGGGCTCAGCCACTATAGGTAATATTGGAATGGATAAAAGAAAGGAATGGAAGGAGAGGGAGAGGGAGATGAGGGGAGGGGGAGCAGGTGGGGAAGGGGGAGAGAGACAGAGAAAGAGGGAGGGAGGAAGAGAGAGAGAGAGAGAGAGAGGGAGAGAGAGAGAGAGAGAGAGAGAGAGAGAGAGAGAGAGAGAGAGAGAGACCATCCTCCATGGTTCTTGCTCTACTTGGCTATGAGTGACTTACCAGTCATAGTTATGTGGAATGTGGAATAATAGGTAGGCCCACCTTTCGGTTTATGATTTAAGTTTCTGTACTGATTTCCATCTGTGTTAGAGTGTGACCTAGAAGTGTAAGGTGAAATAAACTCTTTTATCTCAAAGTTACTTTTGGTCAGAGTGTTCTATCACAGCAAGAGAATTAAACTAGAACACAATTCCCCACAGACATGCCAGCAGGCTAATGTGATATAGACAATGTATCAATAGAGCATTTCCTCTCAGATGATTTTAACCTCTCTCTAATGTTGGAACAGAGTCAAAAACTGATGCAAAGTAAAGAATGCCTTGGGTAACTTTGAGAAAGGGTCCAGGAAAAAGTAATCAGAGGACCTTTTACCTCAGGTACATTTTGTTCCCTGGATTGTTCTTTGACATGATTTTGTGCCTTCTGTGAAAAATATTCACATTCTATATTTAAGACATGTTTATTCTTGATGGGTTCATAGATATTGAACCCAATCTGGTGAAAAGATATACTGAGTGCTCTTTCAAAGTACCCCAAATCTAGATATAACCACTTGCCTTGCTTTTGTGCTTTCCCGGATATAATCTATAATACATGCCAGAAAATTGTGTTTAAGTTTGTTTGTCCTGAGGAAGCTCTCAGAAAGGACAGCTCTGTTAATATTTAATATGCTCTCACTAGCATTTTTTAAAGATGTTTTTCTGATCATGCTTTTCTGATGAAAGGTCAATATACCTTCCTTGGATCGTTGCTTTCTTTGTTCTATTAATGTATAGACATACACCAAAATTGAAGGATGATCATCTGCAGCCATGGACTGTAGTTTGCTTTATTCTTTTAGATCATCCAATCCCAAGTCTTGTTAATAGATCTGCATAGGTTGAGGAAAGTCAACAGTCTAATTGTCAATCAGTGATAACCAGAATACACTCTTACTGAAGAAAACAGGTGTGTGTGTGTGTGTGTGTGTGTGTGTGTGTGTGAATAATTTCCTAGCAATCGCATGATGGCTCATAACTAGCTATAATGTGACCTGATGCCCTCTTCTGGCATGCAGGTGTACCTGCAGATAAAGCACTCATACATTAAAATAAACAAATGAATAAATAAATAAACATTAAGTAAATAAATAAATGTATTTGTGCTACATATGTTATGTGGCCACTTTTACGAATCTTAGCTATAAATGTGACAATAACAGAAGATTAAAAACTCAAGACAAATTTGGTAAAACATTGCTCCAAATAGGTATATGTTTGGGATTTACATACAAATGTAGTTGTAATAAAAACTACAAAGTAACAGTGATTTGAATAAAATAGAAATAGTAAGATATGGTGTTTAGTATCTGCTAATTTAGTTACTTAAACTACCTTCTTTGAAAATTTCATGCATATATCCACGTTTTCTTGGTCCTAAACTCCATACTCTCTCCTTCCTATTTTTGTCAGAACTCCCAATGTTTCCCTCTCACATATGTTGTGCCTACTTCTCTCCTTTTCAACTTCATGGTGTTTTTATTGCTTATTTTTTTAATAACCTACTGATACCAATTTGTGGTGGTGAGTCATCTGTAGTGGCAGACAATGATCACTGCTAAAGAAAAATGACTCTCCCTTCTTCAGAAGCCATGAAATGCCAGTAACTCCTCAGTTAGAGTAAAAATGTCAAGGATCCTTCTCCTTCTAGTTTGAGCTGAGCTGATCTCTCCCTATTGTATCCTATAGTATCTTATTGTGTTGCATCTTGATATTTTAATGCCTTTTCTTATCTTGGGAGGTGACAGAGGTGCTGTAAGCTCACCTTTCCAACAGCAATGACAAGTCCAGAAACAAGCCTTTCACCGAACTCCCAACCTTTGGCTTTTATGGCACTGCATACACCCCTCCTTCTACTTCACTTCCTGTGTTTACCTTGTAGGGTAGAGTATTTATATAGGTGTTTCTTCTATGGCTGTGTACTCACAGGTGATTATCTTCAGCATTTTGAAGAGTTATGAGTCTATGCATTAACCACAACTCTCTGTAATAAAAGACTTCTCTGACAAAGATTCAGAGTACAGCACATGCAATATGTAGAATGGAGTCTGACAACACAACCATTTAGCAATGCACCATCAATAGGTACTCCTTTAGGGCCTATGGCTTCTCCAGTTATGATTTTTATGGTACCAAGAATGAATTTCCCTCCTTTGGAGCCATTCTCAAATGTAATCAGGTGATTGGTTACCCATAAAAACAGCCTTACTACTACCGATGCAAATAAATATTGTGACATTCGGTGTCCAGATCTGTGTAAGAACATTGCTGTCTTTTCAACCAGTGGCCTACAGAGATTCCTTGTCAGTTCAAGTAATTCTTCCACTATCCCTTCATTTACCTACCCCTATAACTCAGCTACCTGCTTGAATCCCCTTTCCTAAGTATTTCTGTCTCTATTTTTATTTATCTTTTAATCTACTACCCCTTTCTCTAAACATATCCCCCCACATACGGGACCATTTCTGTATGTGGCTAAATACAAAAAATAAAGTACTTAAAGGTAGTATGTGCACATATGAGAGAAAATGCATGGTATTTTGTGTCCAGGGGGCTTTGATAAACTAACTTGGTATAAATTTTTTTCAACCCTATTTACCTGCACACACACAGAGAGACACACACACACACAGACACACACACACACACAGACACACACACACACACAGACACACACACACAGAAACACACACACACAGAAACATATGAATAACCCACATATATGCCATATAATATATATAACAAACATATATAACATATATAACACTCATATCTGTATATATATTCATAATACATACACACACATACATACATACAATACATACACACACACACACACATTTGTGCCACATTTTAATACTTATTCATGTGTTGAGGGACATCTAGCTTTATTCCATTTCCTGACTATTGCAAATTGGGCAGCAATGAATACAGGCATGTTAGTATCTCTATAGTGTGATATAAAATTTTGCAATATATACCTGAGAGTGATATAGTGACTTTATATGGTCTCTCTATTTCTAAATTCTTGGGGAAAGATGCAGAGATTTGTTTTCAGAGTAGCTGCACTAGTTTATGTTCCCAGCAACAGTGTCTAAGCGTTCTCCCTTTGTCATACCCATGCTAGGATTTGTTATCATTTTACTTCCTGATGATGGTGATTGTGATTAGGGTGTGACTAGTTTTAAGCTCTTTGCCTTGATGTTTAGGGAAATTGAGTACTCTTTAAAGTGTGGTCCTTATTTTGAGTTCAGTTCCATGCCACTTTATTAATAGGGCTGTTTTCTTGATATTTAGTTATTTTAGTTTTTAGCATATTGTAGACATTATTTGTTTATTGGATATGGAGTTGGTGGAGATTTTTTTCCCCAATTCTTTGGACTCATTCTTTACTTGATTGACAGTTTCCTTTTCTGTACAGAGCTCTTCCTAGCTCACCAAATGCTACAGCTGGCAAGGGTCAGGGCCACCTCTCCCTCATGACCTCACTTGAGCTTTTGTTACTAGGTTCAGCTCTACTGTGTTGGTCAGACAAGGTATAGGGCCAAGTCTCCAATGGATTGCAGCTCCCCCACTCTCATGACCTGAGGGAAAACTTTCTCACCTGCTGGAGGTGGCAAGACCTGCAGTGGGGGAGCAGGCATCTCTCCCTTGCTTACAACATTGGACATCAGACTCAGGGACTGAGCCATCACTTCCCTGATCACACGTATGCGTCCAGCTCTCCTGAGTCCTTGCCACCACAGCTAGCTCTACTCTGCTGCTTCGGTGAGGTGCAAGGGATGCTCTCCTGAATGCTGCAGCCAGTGAGGGGTGGGGCCAACTCTGGACAGTTCTTGGACACAGCATCCCTGACCACAGACCCAGAAATGGCCCTCAGTGGCATGGGTCAGGACTTCAATATGTTCTCAGATGTCAGTGGAGGCTACTCATGACAAGCTCTCCACCCTCACCTCTCCAGTTCTGCCTCTTTACACGAGTGCCCAAACCATTCTACTTTTCTTTCCAATCTGTCTGCCAAATACTTGAATATAATATTGGCTCTTGTTGTGGGCTGGTCATATGGCAGTGAGTGGGCCTTTGGGTATATTCCACCCACCTGAGGTACTCTTGTTCTAGTATCATGCTTTTTGAAAAAAAATTATGACTAGCATAGCTTGAAGTCAAGCATGATGATTCCTCTGGTAGTATTCAATTCATGAAAGATTGCCTTGGCCTGAGTAGTTCTCCATTGTGTAAATGTACCACATTTCTGTATCCATTCCTCTCTTAAAGGACACATACGCCACTATGCTCATAGCAGCCTTATTTATAATAACCACAAGCTGGAAAGAACCCAGATATTCTTTAACAGCTATTAAAAACAGTGACTTCATGAAATTCTTAGGCAAATGTATGGAACTAGAAAATATCATCCTGAGTGAGGTAATCCAATCACAAAAGAACACACATGGTATATACACTCATTGATAAGTGGATATTAGCCTAAAAGCTCAGAATACCCAAGATACAATTCACAGACCACATGAAGCTCAAGAAGAAGAAAGACCAAAGTGTGGATGCTTCAGTCTTTCTTAGAAGGGAGAACAAAATACTCACAGGAGCAAATACAGAGACAAACTATAGAGCAGAGACTGAAGGAAAGATCATCCAGAGACTGCCCCACCTGGGGATCCATATACAGACACCAAACCCAGACACTATTGTGAATGCCAAAAAGTGCTTGCTGATAGTAGCATGATATAGCTGTCTCCTGAGAGGCTCTGCCAGAGCCTGACAAATCCAGTGGAGGATGCTTGCAGCTCACCTTTGGACCAAGCACAAGGTCCTCAATGGAGGAGCTAGAGAAAAGACTGAAAGAGCTAACGGGGTTTGCAACCCTATAGGAAGAACAACAATATCAACCAACCAGACCACCCAGAGTTCCCAGGGGTTAAACCACCAACCAAAGAATACACATGGAGCAACCCATGGCTCAAGACCCATATGTAGCAGAGAATGGTCTTGTTGAGCATCAATGGGAGAAGAGGCCCTTGGTCTTGTAAAGGATCTATGCCCCAGTGTAGGGGAATATGAGGGCAGTGAGGTGGGTGGGAGAGCACCCTCATAGAAGCAAAGGAAGGGGTGATGGGATAGGGGGTTTCAGGAAGGGAAACCTGGAAAGGGAATAACATTTGGAATGTAAATAAATAAAATATCCAAAAGAAAAAAGAAAAAAAGAATTAAGAGAGAGAATACCCTTAATCTGTTTCAGTTCTTAGTGAGAAATCTTAAGTTTTTCTACATGTAGCATGATATTGCCTAAAGGTTTATCATATAATTTTTATTATGTTAAAGTACATTTCTTTCAAGGCATTTTCTGTGTCTAATATGATGATCATGTGAATCTTTGATTCTATCTATATGATCAATAACAGTTATTGATTTGTATAAGTTCAAATTTTCTTGCTTATCCCTAATGAAAATAGTTTGGTGGTTGTCTTGGTTAGGGTTACTACTGATGTGATGAAACACCATGACCAAAAGCAAGTTGAGGAGGAAAGATTTTATTTGGCTTATTCTTTCCCAGTACTGTTCATCATCACAGATGTCAAGACAGAAACTCAAATAGAGCAGGAACCTAGGCACAGGATCTGATGCAGATGCTATGGGTGGGTACTGTTTACAGGATTTCTTGCCATAGCTTGTTTAGCCTGCATTCTGGTTTTATTTATTTATTTTTCTTGGAAGTATGGTAGTTTATTTGTCTAGCAGCAAAAGGAGTTAGTGTGCACAAGACAACAGAAGACATAACTAGTAAATGTGGTTAGAATAGTCACTGTGTCAGATACTGGAGATCTTTTAGTACTTCTTATTTATTGAATGAGACATGCAAATCAGTTAGTTTCATTTTTTTAATTGGATATTTTCTTTATTAACATTTCAAATGTTTTCCTCTTTCTAGATCTCCCCTTCTGAACCCCCCTATCCCATACCCTCTCCCCCTGCCTTTGTGAGGGTGCTCTCCCTCCCATCTTCCCACTCTGACATTCCCCTACACTGGCCTCTTCTCCCACTGACGTCCAGCACGGCCATCCTCTGCCACATATGCGGCCAGAGCCATGGGTCCCTCCATGTATACTCATTGGTTGGTGGTCCAGTCTCCAGGAGCTCCTGGGGTTCTGGCCAGTTGACACTGTGGCTCCCAGTACAACCAGCCCAGAAAGGTAACACACACAATGGGATGGGGCCTCCTTCATCAATCACTGATTAGCAAAATGCCTTACAGCCCAATCTTATGAAGAAATTTTCTCAGTTGAGGTTCCTTTCTTTCAGATGAGTGTAGCTTGTGTCAATTTGATATAAAACTTCTTAGGACAAAGATTATGAACAATCTCTGACCTGAATATTTTTCTTTCCATTTTGGTGAGATCTCCTATCGTACTTGCCCACAATCTCTCAGCTACCACTCTATCCCAGGGTCCCCAAATAAAATGGCAACTGTCTTCCACACTCTGAACTCTTAATTCTAAGGGAAGTCTACCTTAGACATACACTGACACTTTAAGGGCCTAAAACAAACACATATCTCATTTTCTGTGTCTAAATTCAAAGCAAAAAAGAAAGACTTAGAAAATGAGAATCCTGGTTATATGTCCAAACCATTAAGCAATTATAATTACTATCTGACTAGAGGGTAGGGGTAGAACAAGACAAAATTTTATAAGTCTCTCAAGAAGTTTGTGCTAATTAGTTTTTGTCTTGTTCTTTTGATGAGTATGAAGTGAAGTTCCTTATCTCTTAAGGCAAGTTTTGTTTTGAGACTACTTTCCTGGGTACTAGCATAGCTACTGTTGCATGTTCCTTGGTTCCAGTGGCTTGAAGAAACCTGTCTCCATTCTTTACCATTGCATAATATCTGTTGTTGATCTGTTTTTTTCTTTGAAGCTGAAAATCATAGATCCTGCTTTCTTATTCAATCTGCTAGTCTGTGTCTTTTTATTGGCAAATAAAAATGTTAATATTCTGAGTTACTATCGAAAAGTACTTACTAATTACTGTTTAACACAATGGAGTGATATAAAGTTTTTTTTGTTAAATCATTTAAAAGTGTGCTTTTGTGTGTGTCTGCGCACATGAGTGCATGCGTGTGCATGCGTGTGTCTGTGTGTGTGTGTGTATGTTTTACCTGAGGTGCTGAAGATTAGAAAAAAAAATCCACTCAGAGAGTTTCTATCTCTATGTCGTACCATTCTATTGTCAAAATTGAAACATGCACCCAGTTTTCTGTCTTACCTATTTGCCTAGCCTGATTTTTTTTCTTTTAAAAATCAAAATCAAAATATCTGGAGTGGATAAAAAGAATCCCCCAAACCACAAAACTCAAATTTTGAGATAAGGTTATTTAACATCTTGGAAAAGGGCCATGTTTAGCTTCCTAAAATCTACATAGAAAGTCAGAAGACAGAAAAGACAGTCAAAGACAATTGTTTTATTACAGTGGGGTCTTTATTCACCTATCTAGAGGTCTTAACTATATTCTCAGATTTATTGGCTAAATACTTTACTTAAAAAAAAAATACTAGAATCGGTATATGCCCAGAAGTGGTATAGCAGGTGCACGAGGTAGATCAGTTTCTGATTTTCTGAGAAGCCTCCATATGACTTTCAAAGTGGCTGTCCAATTTTACACAAGTGATGCAGGAGGGTTCCCCTCGCTCTACATTCTCATTAGCATGAGCTGTCACTTGTATTTTAGATCTTAATAATTTTGACAAGTATAAGATGGGATCTAAGTCATTTTGATTTACATTTCCATGATGGTTAAGGATGTTCAACATTTCTTTTTCTTTTTTTTTTCTGTTTTCTTTTTTAGGTTTTTAAACCGGCCTTTATTTACAATTGTAATGCAAACATTTCAAAAATATAAACAGACTCTTAATGGCATCCTACAATTCAAGTTTTTGAATACAAGTGTATCAAATCATGAAGCAAGGTGCTCAAGGATCCCATAGCCCGGTCACAGTGGGAAGCAGACCCCTCCCCCCAAATGGCATCTTGGAGATAGGCAGATGTGGGGTGATTACAGGCAAGAATCACCAGCTTACTGAGCAGGAGCAGGGCAGTTCTGGGAGCTGACCCTGCACTAAAGGATGGGGCAGCTGGCCTGATGTGTGACTAATGATGTTTTCTATAAAGAGGGACTGGGGATGTAGCTTTGTTGGAGAGTGTGTGCCCTGGGTTGTCCCCAGTGCCTCATAAGCCAGCAAGGTGATCACACCTGTAAACCAGTGCTCAGGAGATCAGTTTGAGATCATTCTTGGTTAAACTGGAGTTCAAGCCCCTGCTTGGGGTTCATGAAACCCTGTGTGTGTAGGGAGGTGGGGGTGAGGGAGAACTAAGCTATTTAAAAAAAAATAACTGAAGAGTAGCTGTGGCTAAGTAGCCCAAAGGGGAAACGGCTTATCATTCTCACACTTAGCCAGGCTCACACACTGAATGCAGCACAGCACAAACCAGCTGCACTGCCAAGAGGCCTCTGAACAGGGCAGGGCATGGACCTGCAGGGGACCCATTTCCTGGAAAGGGCTGCTGTGAAGGTTCCATGCTTTTAGTACAAAGCTTTTTTGAGCCACTGTTAACAGAGGGGATTATACAATTGCACAAAAATCTTTGGGAGGCAGAAGGGAGTGAGACAGGTTCCTGGTTAAATGAAGGCAAATTCACTCAACTTCTTTAATGAGGGACCCATGGGCCTATGGTGTCCCCTCTACAGTGTGCAGAGTGGAAACCCTTATCTGGCCCGTTATCAATCTGATCCTGTGTCCAAAGCTCCCCCTATAAGAGGAGCAGGAACATCAGGCTTTTGATGAGAAGCCCAATCAGACACACACTGTGTCCCTGAAAAGGGGCACCTTAAAGAGCTGAACCTGCCAGGGGGCAGATCCCTGGCATGGCTTTGAGTGGATGCAGACACCTGTTTGGGTAGTCTGCTGACTCCTGAAGACCACTGTGCACTGGGGCAAGCTGGGGGCAGTGGAATGACAGGCTTCAGGAGCTGGCTCCTCTCATTCTTGTCCTTCTCTCCTCCTCAGCATCACCTGATCCTAAAACACAGAACTAGCATGGGGATAAAAGATACAACATCTAGCTGACTCTGGTCCACCACAGAAGATCCTGTTTAGGTTTGGGAAGAGAGGAGCTGGTGTGGCATCTCTGTGGCAGACTGAAGGTGGTAAGAGGGATTCTGGTGGCAGACAGGCCTAGAGCTAGGATTTCATGGAGCAGCAGCAGGGGCTCCCATGAGGCCACAGCAGGCTTTGGTCACAGGTAAAGCGTGGAGGACCAAGAAGCCAGAAAGGGTCCTTAAAATTTCATCAACTCTGAGGCTCTTATTGCTTAGTCAGGACCAGCCCTAAGAGTAGCCTTGTGAGGAGACCTCTTCCTGCAGTATTAGGATGGCAGTGAGACCAGGGCCTGGACCTGGAGCCATAGCCAAGCTCCCATGTTCCTGACTAGCAACTGGAGCCCTCAGCTCACCTTGGCAGGACCCCACAGACACAAACAAATG
Organism: Grammomys surdaster; assembly: GCF_004785775.1. NCBI lineage: Eukaryota > Metazoa > Chordata > Mammalia > Rodentia > Muridae > Grammomys > Grammomys surdaster. The sequence goes on along the minus strand of NW_021620848.1, from coordinate 2,257,815 downwards.
ATGCTGGAGAAACGGCCTGTCTTTGTCACAGAAGTGAAAGACAAGGCTCCATAGTCTTGAGCCAAGGAAGATGTCTGCATAACGCTAGAGGAATGCCTGCCAGCTTCCACTAAGAACACCAAGCTCCACCACCAGGCTTTCTCAAACCCGTGGCAGGACCTAGTGTGTGGAAACTAGAAAATATTGTGACTCTTGAGTGGGAGGTGACCACACCTGAGCCAACCCACAAATGCTGACCACCTCCAGGGGAAGCAGAGATGGGGTAGGAACTCCTACCCTCCTCAGAAGGAGGGAGCAGAATCCTACCCAACCCTGGGCAGGATTCAGTTAAGGTAGTGATGCTGAGGTGGAGGCTCCTCAGGGGCCCCTTGTGTTCCCAATGACAGTGACATTTCCCATTAGTTTTTTGCTCTGGGGAAACTTCCACTCCGTGACTACTTTTAAAGCATTAAGATTGAGAGCTTGGAGATACCCAGAGTACAGGGCTGCAAGGACTCTCACTCAGTCTGTCACCAGAAGTAGGGGCATTGACAAATCAAGTAACAGCAACACCTACAACCTAGGAAAGTCCTTGTCCCCAGGCCCTGGAGAGGAAAAGAAATAACCAAGAAGGATAAAGGCCAGAACAGGAAAGAGTTAGCCAGGACGGGACACTGGGGAAGACACAAAGGTAGAGCCCAGCCTTCCTCAGCCTTTGGAGTTAATGTCCTTGCATCAGCTAGCACAGAATCCCTGAAGAGTACTTTTGGGATCTAGGAGCAAGGAGACACATCTTGCATTGAACATTTGCATTTTCCCTGTACCCCAGTACTTCCCACACACACCTCAGGTCCAGGACTGTAGCTCGGCCGGATACAAACCATGCCATGTTTAGAAAGAGAATTTTAAAAGTTAAAAGAACAGAAATCAACTATCTGTCCTCCTCTGGGGCAGAGACCTCCTTTCCCATGGGAGTAAGACTACGGCTTGGGAGTGAGAAAGCTGGCCTGGCGCTGAGCCTCGGGACACAGAAGTGCCTGTGGCAGGCGTTCTGCTGGAGGCAGGAGCAGCCCGCAAGAAACAGGACCTGGTGGGTCTGCGAACATGCCCTGGGCATCCGAAAGCAACCTCTGGCCTTTCCTTTCTCCTTGGCACAGCCCTTGTGATGCTGAGGAAAGGCTGTGGTCTGGCAAGGGAGCCTACTATAGTTTTCATGGCTGTAAAGCTCAGTAGCTCACAGGACAGCAGGAAAGGAGGCAAATGACTTGGGTTAAGTCTTGATCTTTCAGCTTCTCCTCCTACTGGACACTGGGTACCCTGGACCATAGTTTAGATGGGCACATGCACACACATGCGTACACGGACGCAACCCCCCCTCCCACACACACACACCTGGGTGCAGAGAGCTCTGGGTCTGGGTCTGAGTCCCTGCTCTGTGTGTGACCTGCTCTACAGCTTTTGTCCAGCACACTTGGCTACTTGCAGACCCTGTCAGTCAGGCTGATCACAAAAGCACAGTGTAGCCAAGTCCCCTGTTGGGATGGCCGTTTCTTGGAGCAGGAAGGCTAAGGGGCCCGCAGGTGTCCAAGGCTGGTATAGACATCATCCACTCCACTCAGCTCCTCGAAGACTGGAATCAGGTTCAGCAATTCTGTTTCTGCCATGCCACCAAACCAGGACTGCACAGGCACTGGATTTTCTGGGTGGAAGATGTAAGATGCAGGGGAGTTGTCCAGGATGACAGTTTTCCTCAGGTCTCTTCCCAGGCGGCTGAGGTCCTTGACAAAGCAGCCCTGGTGGAACACACAAGACTCCTGGAACAGGCGGGCCCAGAACACTCCACATCAGTCCAGGGTCCAGGAGATCTGTCACAGGGTCAGTATACTTGGCCAAGCTGGCAGTGAAGAGAACACATTCAAAGAGCTCCCCCATCCATCTTAGGAACTCATCAACGTATGGCTTCTTGAGCACATACACCTGGTGCTTGGTCCCCTCAATCTCTACAGGCACTATGAAGTCAGCATTGTTGATCAGCTTAAAGGAGCTACGCACAAGAATCTCATCCAGGTCAATGACCATGCACATCCTTCCTTGATCTTGCTCTGCCACCTCTGGGAGCAGGCAGGTCCCAGGGATCTGATAAAACTGGTACTGGAGACATTGGAGCAGATGAGACTTGGTGATGGTATTGGCCTCCTCCTTGTGTGTGAGCTCAGTGGAAGAGCTTGACTGGCCAACATGCTATGTGTGAAAACAGCACAAGAGGGCCTTGAAGATGCAGCGGCCACGGGGCTTCTTAGGCGAGGACTTCGAGAGACTAGGCCTTGCTTGGTGAGCATCAGGGCATCTTCCCTCTGCGCCTGAGTGATGATGGATGGAGTCATGTTCCATCTAACAATCCCACGGCCCGGCCCCAGGCTGGCTGGACGGGAGGACGCAAGGGTGGGCTCGCAGGAGGGCCGGGCTGGGGGGCCTGGATAGGGGCCCCTTGGGCTCTGGCTCCCGAGACTACCGCAGCTGTTCACATTCCCCCCTCCTCCCATTTCCTCCCTGGGTCGGGAAGGGAGGCAGTCTGCACAGAGGGCCTGCGGCCCAGGCAGTGGCTCCCCCGGTTCCCCCAGCCCCGATCCCCGGTGGCAGCTCTGGGCTCCTCATCTTTGGGCCAACATGGAGAATCCAGAGCGAAAACAAGAGTGAACATTTCTTTAAGTGTTTCTTTGCCATTTGAAATTTCTCCTTTGAGAATTCTCTGTTTAGATCTTTACCCCATTGTTTCTTAATTGTATTAGTTTGTTGATGTCTAATTCCTTGAGTTTCTTATATATTTGGGATATTAGCTTTCTGTCAGATGCGATACCCAGAGGATGCTACATCTTTTCACAAGGGTACTTATTCAATGTTTATAGCAGCTTAATTCATAATATCCAGATAAGGGAAACAATATAAATTCCTCTTACTTGAAGAATGGGTAAAGAAAATGTTGTACTTTTGCAAAAACAGAATATTATTCAGCTGTCTAAAACAATAACATCATAAAACTTGCAGGCAAATGGACAGAACTAGAGATAAAATTATCCTGAGTGAAGTATCTTAGACCCAGAAAGACAAACATGGTATATACTCACTTATAAGTGGATACTATCTGTAAAGTAAGAAACATCCTACAGTCCACAGACAAGCTAAGTAACAAGGAGAGCTTAACCAGGGATACAAGGATTTCCCTGGAAAATATCATAGAATTTATGGGTAGACTGGGGGGACTGGACTTAGTGGGGTTGGGAACAGAAAGGATCTGGTGGAGGGGAAGTGGGGGAATTCCTGGGAGAAATGACTAGAATTGTATAGCATTTTGGGGCATGAGATGGAATCCTAGTGCAATGGAAACCCCATGGAATCTATGAGAATATCCCTAACAAAGGCTCCTAGTAATAGACACAAATCTTGAACTGGCCATCTTCTGTAACCTAGCAAGCTCTCTAGTGGAGGGATTGAGACACCAATCAAGCCACAAAACCTTGGACAAACAGTTTGTCCTGCCTGAAGAGTGTCCTAGGACCTAGAAGAAATTTTCATCAAAAAGATTAGAGTTACTTTATTGAGCAACTGATGGGAGCAGATGCAGAGTCTTACAGACAAATATTAGGCTGAGCTCGGAAGTCCTGTGGAGGAGGAGGAGGAGAAGTATTGGAGAACCAGAAGTGTCAGGGACACACTAGGAGAAGACAGGCCTCAGAATCAACTGACTAGGATGTGTTGTAGCGATCAGGGAGCCTGTAGGGGTCTAACCTATGTCCTTTGCATATAGGTTATGGACAAGTAACATGATATTCTTGCAGAATACTAACAGTGGGAATGGGGCTTGTCCTGATTCTCTTGCCTGCTTGTGGGATCTTTTTCCTCCTACTGGATTAATTTGTCAAGTCTTTATGTGATGATGTTATGTGTCTTGTCTTACTGAAATTTGTTATACTGTGTTTAGTTGATACCCCTGGTAAGCCTGCTCTCTTCTGAGAGGAAGTAGAGGGTGGATGGATCTGGAGCAGAGAGGTGGTGGTGGTGGGACTGCAGTAAGGGCAGGAAGGGGAAACTGCAGTTGGGAAGGAATAAATGAGAAAGAAGAATTTTTAAAAAGAAAAAAAAAACTACAATATAAAATTAATTACATTTGCATATTGTGTTCATATAACTTTGAGGCCTTGGCAAAACTATATTAATAAATAAAGCTTTCAAAATTCTGATCCTCATTTTTATAATTAATATAATTTAGAAATGTGAAGTCATAAAAAAAAAGAAAATTTCTATCTACTCTATGTGGCACAGACTTTGCTACAGTTACCTTGACTGGAGCTCAGAGAAAGGAAGATGTTACTTTGTAAAGAAAGCTGTTTGGTGTTGAAGGAAAGGATCTAGTGAAAGATAAAGCCTGAGAACCTAGAGACGGTGGCTTAAACACAGACATAAACAAAAACCCATCTGTTAGCAAACACACCATCAGTATCTCTCTTCTTCATAGTCTATCTAAGTATGAAGTTTATCTTGTTAGAAAACAAATTTTACTGCAGTCATTTGTGATCAAGATACTACCCTTGCTAGCTAATCTATACCCTCTTTATTTCTCATTACTAATTCATTTCTTAGCTTTGAATATGATTTACAGTTATCAAATTGTTAAAATATGACCTGTTTCTGATTTATTTTACACATTTTGCTCATGGTTTGTTCTTCCCAAGAGCTTAGCATCTTTTACCACTATGGTTATCTATATTTATGTGAAAGCCATTTCTGCCGTGGACACTTTTGTTCCTGTTATACTCTTGTATTACATTGCTTTCTCTTTCAGTGATTCTACAGTTTTCTTTTTCTCTGAGGATTTATGAGAGCTGGGCGTCCAACATTTTGACAAGGAACTTGCTTTCCAGAACCCCTGTTTTTTCTTATCAGTCAGATAAGTTGTTTCATACCTAGTTGCAAGGCTTCTCATTTATCTTCCTGTAGAGTTCTGAACTCCACTATTTCAACCCCAACCTTCCTTTCAAGCTCAAATATCTGTTTTCATGGTTACACGTGTGATTAATGTGTTTTCATCAGAGAGCTATTCATCTTTCTACCTACCGCAAGCTATTTTCTGTCACAGAAGGTCTCCCTAAGACATATGGGATGATTGAAACTTGTCTAAAAAACTATGTCAGATATTTGCTAAGGATGCTTTTATGTTAAGGAATGTTCCATTAATATAAAAAATAAGCCTGAAAAGTTACTGTGGTTCCTAATATTGATCCCATTGGAAATCAAGATTGAAATAACTTCAGTTTTTTTGTTGTAGTCGTATTCATAACATCTAGAACACTTGGAATTTGATCTTGAGGCTTCTCCTTTTAGCAATGATCTGTCCATAAAACTAAGAAGTAGAAAAAAAAATACCCATTAGTATTTTTTTTTAAAGTTTTTACATAATATCGCTGTTGGTTCACCCCACTAAGAGGAAGTGGTACAATTTTGGTCTTTTCATTTGTAAACATACATATTTGTATATTTATGAACACACAGAGACACACATATGTGTATAATATATTATATATAATAACTAACAAAAACTTATTTCAGGAAGAAAATCCCATGAAATGCCTCAGGGTGTGCCTTTGTGAGTATTCTTTCTGTATTTCTTGGCAAATTTACATTCTAACTGATTTAATTATTACATTTGTATAAAGCTTTCTCTGGGTAGGCTAGTACTTAGTTTTCATTTGGATTATGGATACAGGTTGTTTAATAAGCAGCAATAAATGAGAAATCACTTTTCTAAGAGTTCTGGGAATGGAAAAACTAACAGAAGATAAAACTTTATTTCTTCAAGAGATATAGAAAACAAGAATCTGTGTTATCAAGAGGGCCAGGTAGGACAAATTAAATAAAAACTCATACTAAATAAAACCAGAGCTGACTATATGGCTTACCAGGTAAAAGTGTTTGCCCCTAAACCTGATAATCTGAATTGTATCTCCAAGGACTGGCAATGTTGAAGGAAAGAGGAGGCTGTAAAATGAAGAAAGACGGAGGTGGAGTGTAGGAAGAGAGCAAGGAGGAGAGAGATGATGATGAACTTGATGCCTACAAAGTTTTGAGGTCAACAGTTCTTTAGGGAAATTCCACTCTTTGTTGTCAGCAGTCCAGTCCACTAGTAAAACACCAAACAGAAATCATCACTAGCAGCTTGATTCAGAAGAAACCATGAGGCTCCATGGATTGGCATGAGTCCGTTGAATTGGCAAGAAGCACCATCCAGAAGTTCTCTCTAAAAGGTTACAAGTGAAGATCATGGAAGAAAGCAAGGTGAACCAATGAAAGACCATCATCAGCAAAGCCCAATGAAGACCAGCAAGGCCAGAGCTTCATACACTATCTGTTAGGTTATACTTATCTCTTTCCAAACATCACATGTCTTCTTAAGCATCAGCCCCAGAAAAATGCCACATGGCCTTTCACCAGACAGTTTCTAGAAAAATACCACATGTATATTCTCAGCAAAATATCCTCTCATATGACAGCTTCCAGAAAACCATCACATGACACAACTACAACAAAAGCAGAATTTCCCATTTCATACCTATGGAATCTCTCTTCTTTCCATCTTCTCTTTTTCCTTCATTATGGTAGTCTCCCCCCAGACCCAAATCCAGATACACAAACCCCACTTATTTCAGTTCTGCCCAGCTATAGGCTGTAGACATTTTTATTCACCAAATCAGAGATAACTTGGGGTGGGGGCAAGGTTACATACCATCACTTGTGTCTAAGTGTGGATTTTCTTGTCCCTGGGGGAAACTATGCCTTGGGGTCCAGTATTTAATGTTATAATACATAGCAAAAGACCAAACAGGTTACCATAATATTGGGCTGAGCTGAGTTTCATTCTTGCCTTACCCTGATCATGTTCCTCTTTCTACTCTAAAGCCTGCAAAGGAATCACCATACTACCTTAACTTAAAACACAGTTGACTTTTCAGATTAATGGCTCACTTAAAATAGAGTGTTGTGTGTTTCTATAATGTACTAATTAAAAACTGTAGACAATTTGACTGATTACAAATCTAAATCCAAGCAGAGACCATTTGATCTCTAATGACAGGTCCCTTTAATTATCTTTCAAAAATAATTATGAGCTTATGTGATACATCTGTGTCACCGAAAGTTCCAGGTTTCTGGCTGAATGCTTTCTTTTAGGTGTGAACAGTTTATAAGGTTGGCACCACATTGCAGCAGCTCTCTGTCTTCCCTGTCTCCTAGTTACAGCACTGAAGAAAGCTCCCATGTAAAAGCAGGAAATGAGTTCTGACTGGAGAGATTACGTAGGTGTCACTGTATGCTCTTATTTTAGTGGATTTGGGTTTCTCCTTTCAGAATTCCAGCATCATCTTTCTAGGGACTGGATTACTGAAGATAATAGAAGGCTTTAATATATTGCTACAATTATAAAAAAAGATGTCTCAGACACTGCTTATATAATATTAGCTGCTGACAAAGGCTACTTGAAACTCAGTTCATTCATTGTTCTAGCATTCACAATACCATGCTTTCTAAAGATACCTGACAGTGACTAATTTATCCATTACAGTCTGCCTTTAACTTGAGGCAGTTCTCTAAGTGCAAGGCCATTATATCACACTACAGTGCCTTTTAACATACATTAGAAACATCTAGAATCTCACCAAAAAAATTAAACACCTTCTTTACACTAATATGACTGTCAAGAGGGAATCCCAGAGAATGAGGCCAGATCTGTCAGTTTGATTAATATGATATAGGAATAGATGTCTCACACTCAGATACTAGACAGAAGAATAAGTGAGATAGCTATTGAGTTTTATATATTTCAGGAAATATGCAAAGTTTGAGAAGTGAAATGACATGTTACTTCTGAGAGAGATTTTTTTTTCATTAAGAATGATGGGAATGCTTACGTTACCTTTTATAAAGTTTAAATGAGATATTTATGATCTGTGTGTCCCTCCAACCCCAATCAGTTGTTGCTCACTGGTGGTCTCAGTGTGCAGAGGAGCTGGAGAGCAGGTCTGGGACAGTGATGAGTGCAGTGGGTATGAACAACCCAGACAACTATTTTAGGAGGTACCTTGTTTATTGAAATTGTGGGGCTAGCTTATATAGCTTGAGTTGGGGGAGGGGAGGAAAAATAACAAGGGTTGAGTGCTACGACATGGGCAGTGGCCTTCCAAGATTATCAACTAGATTGCCAGACTGTCAGTCTCATGATTTCTGAGAAGTGTGTTCTCTGTCAGAGAAACAGGAGGCTAACTGGCTTTATCTCTCTGAAATTGAGTAAACCCAAGCCTGATTTGCATAGGGAGTGACCCCACTTCTGCCATGCTCTCTGATAGCTGTATGGGGTATGGGCAGTGCTCTACTTTACCTTATCTGGTATGGGAATCCACAATGGTCTAGAATGTTTTTATTCCCTATTTTTCCATTTTTACATCCATTTGATCTAAACCGTCTTCTGTTGTGGTGTACACATGGCTATGGTGGAATATATATGGGTGTGGTGGGGTACATATATTGTGGACTGTACAAGGCCTTAGGTGACATTGGTGTGGATGACAGAAGAGCTCACAGACTTTGCAATAGAAATTCTGATCCTGACCCCAATGTAACCAATTCATTTTACCCTTTGGGACCCATTTCTTCAATCTTAGTCCTAGAAGCAGAGGAGATGAAAAATAAGCTGAAATCAGCCTCCAGGAAATATCTATCTGTGATAAATGATTACTGTTATAATCCAGTATTTTGCAGACATTCTCGGCATAGCATAATTTAGTAACAGTTTATTAACGTGTTCCACAATATATAAATTGATATTTTATTCTGTAGGAAAAATATTCAGAATTCTTTCTTCTTGTAACACAAAAATCAATAATGAGTTAAGTGATTGTTAACATATGTGGGATTTTTCTCCCCACCAACAACAAATTGATTAAATAGTTTTGTGGTGGGCACTAGCTGTGCGTCCTCAATTCGTATAGTCACATCCAACAGGTTAAAGGCTTGCTGTCTAAGATGGTTCTGCTTCCTCACTCCAGATGACAATCACTACTAGAACCAGGTTATTTACCCATTTTCTGATTTATAATGTATTAAGTCAGGGTTCTTACAACCTGTTCTTTAAGTTAAATTAATTTTGCACAACTCAGGGAAGCACTCCTTTTACTTTTATTGTTTTTGATGAAGCATGCTGTAAAGGATACAGATGGAGATGATGGACTGATACATAGCTGCTGTGTTCAGTCAGGATGTATCACCCTCCAGAGACATCTACATGTGTCTGCAGTCTCTCCAAACTCTTCATCACATAAAAATTAATTGATTAAATCCCAGGACACTCGTAAGCAATTTATCCTCCAAGCCCTTTGTTCTTTATAAGGTTGAGGCTTAGGGCTAAATATTTTAACCCTCTAGTTTTGATGTGACCTTTCCTTGACTATTCCCATCATAAAATACCCAGTGGCTAATTGCACTATCATTAGCATACAAGACACTATTGTGTCTTTGGAGATGTCAGTGTCTTTAGGAGTCATATGGAAGGAAGCAGGACGATTAAGCACATCATTATAATAGCACATAGTTGATCCACAAACACAATAGTCCGTAAAGAGTTTGTGAGTTTATTCTAGAGCCAAATATGTCTAATTATTTCATGGGACCATCAGTGAAAGTTTCACAAATAAAATATTCTAATGTGGTAACAGGTCTATGTTGCTGTATAACAGCAGAACAAACAGACCATAGATCAAGATTTTGAAAATATATAGTAGATACATTCAGTAGGTGGATCAAGGAAAAGTGGGGTATCTCAGCTAAGTCCTCAGATAATATGAAAGAGCATTCTTATCATTTTGGTCGGTGAAAATTAGTCTAAAGGGTTTAGCCTGTCACCAGCTATGAGGTCACATACAGAGAAGCAATCAGTGGCTACTTGAAACACTCTACCCTCTCCACATCTTCATTAACTGAAGTTCTAATCAGTTAATCAGCCGGATGTGGCCACAACTCCTTTCTAATACTTTTTGATCCACCACCTTCCACAAAATATTCCTTTAGTGTGTCCATTTCTTTCTATTGAATGTATCCATATATTAAATGCAACTTTTTAACTCATTAAGTCTAATTAGATTTCCCCTTTGAGGGGTCAAAAAATGGATTTTTCTCAGCAAAAGACAAATTTTTACATAACAGACAGTCGAGGTCAAAGCCAAAGGATGAATGTGGGCTGCTACACTTTGTTATTATCCATTCAGTCTTTCATAGTATTTTCACTGTAGATGATATTTAAAAGAGAATCTGCCTGTCTAAAAAGAAATTTAAAATGTAGAAAATATTAAAAACTGATCAAGCTGAAGAGATGCTACCCAGAAGCCATTTCCACACTGACACAAAACTCTGTCAATTCTTTGGGTGGAAAAGTGCCATATTTCATGTGAAAGGAGAAGTCCTGAGTGAAAAACACAAAGGCTAGTGTCAGAGTGGGATAAGAGAGTAGGAATGCCAGGAAAGAATATTTCCAAAAATAAAAGAAGAAAGTTCCCCAAAAGATGGGGAGTTTTCACAGACACGTTCTGCAGCATACACAGATAAGTCTAAAGCTAATGTCACCAAATACCATTATTCCTATGGAGACTTAAGGTCTCAGTGACTTTGTGCAGTTTCAATCTTAGGTTTTATGCTCCTGTTCACTAAAGGCTTTTCTAGAGGTAAAGGATAAGAATAAAAATAGCAACGAGCACTAGAAATAAAAAGCAAAAGCAGAAACCTCCAGCTTGTCTCTGGTGCTAACTTTACTTTTAATAAACACTTTCTCTGTTTATGTGGCACACTTGCTTGAACACAGATACTACTTTGAGCTTTCAGAAGAGCTATTTGGTCATGAGAGCAAAAATCTCCAATTTTCGAGACTTGCATGTCAGAACAGTCATGTCTATTGGAGAAATTAGTGTAGATGTTTGGTAAGCATTGGGCAACCTTTTGTCTTAAACTTTAATGTATTATTTTTTTATTTGTTGGATATTCATGATGCTTAAATGCTTATTATGAACTTAAAATCATAACTGCATTTATTTTGACATTCTATTTCTTCCAAGGCATGAGTTTTTCTACTTTGGTGAGATGGGTTTATGTTCTAAAGTGTTATACCACCACTGCTTTGGAAGAAACTATTTGCAAATAACCCCAGTCTTCATGAGGCTTCTATTTAGCGAATATTAGGTAGCTGTTCAAAACATCTTTACAAACAGACTAGAGGAGCCTTACAGTAGGAGGACTGGGCAGCTGGAGCAAACAGAATTTTTTTTTGACCTTGAGTCTTAGCCTAATACTGACAAAATGGGCTAGGATGCTCAAATTTCAGTGTACTGGAAGGAATGCTCTCAAAATTATATTTAATGTGAGTAAAGAAAAGTGTTGACTATTTTTATCAATAGTCACATAAGCATGGAAGATATGGGAATATTATTTAAAAATAACTTTAAGAGGAACTTTAATCAGATTAAATTTTATACTGAAGTCATTTTATAAATACAAAAGGTCAAATATTTTTTAAGTCCTAAAGAGGCTTGTTTGAATTGAAATTATATATATTTAGTTTGAAGAAACAGTATTATTTTCACTAGAGCCTCTTTGTCTTTATTAGTACTTCTATAATTGAGTAATGATGATAGCGTTGAGTTTATACATATACATATATAGACATATTATTTAGATATAATATTAATTATATGTCATGATTTTATTAGTCATGTATATTATTAAGGCATGTGCATATGTATCATAATGCATAGGGATAAAAATGTGTATTATTATTTATAATTTTTAATAGCCACAAACCACCTGTGTTGACATTATCCTAAAAGTATATTTGTTGATGGAATGCTAAATGAAATTCCTAAAGCATATAATTTTTAAAAGTTGTTGATAAATCTTAAAATATTTTGTCTTTTGGAGATGGAGAGATGGTTCAGTAGTTAAGAGCACTTGTTTCTTTCTCAGAATATCCGGATTCCATTCTCACCGTCTACATGGTGGCTCAAAACTGCTCAGCTCTCTGTAATACGAGTTCCAGGGGACCAAGTACCCTCTTCTGGCATCCACAAGCATCTAGCATTCATATATGGTGCATTTATACAGATTCAAGCAAAGTAATTACACACATAAAATGAAAATAAATAAATGTTTAAAATAACTATTGTCTTTTAACATAATAAATAGACTAGAGCACATTTCATTGGTGATGCATTTTTCTTGGTGCCAGTTGTGCAAAGACTCACAAATGGATGCTGCTGTGTAAAAGGGTGCCTGATTTCACTAATGGTACTTAAAGCTACAATATTCCCTTCTTCCATCATCTGCAATGTCTATTTCATTTCCTCTTCTGAGTAAGATTCATGCACCCTCCCTTGGGCCCTCTTTATTACTTAGTTTCTTTAGGTCTGTGGACTGTAGCATGGTTATCCTGTACTTTATGACTAATGTCCACATATAAGTGAGTACATATCATCCATGTCTTTCTGGGTGTTGGTTACCTCACTCAGGGTGCTATTTTCTAGTTCCATCCATTTGTCTGCAAAATTCATAATGTCTTATATATGAATATAGGAATAATTTTCCATTGTGTTGATGTACCATACTTTATCCATTATTTGATTGAAGGACATCTAGGTCATTTTCAGTTTCTGGTTATTATGTGTAAAGCTGTTAGGAACATGGTTGAACAAGTGTGCTTATGGTATAGTGTTTGTGTGGGGTGTCTTTTGAGTATATACCTAGGAATGGTATAGCTGGCACTTGGGTAGAATTGCTCCCAATTTTCTGAGAAATTACCCAATTGATTTCCAAAGTGGTTGCACAAGTTTGTATTTCCACTAACTATGGAGGAATGCTCCCTTTGCTCCACAACCTTGCCAGCATGTGCTGTCACTTGAGTTTTTGATTTTAGACATTCTGATTGGTATAAGATGGAAAGTCAGAGTCATTTTGATTAGCATTTCCCTGATGACTAAGAACATTGAATATTTTTAAGTGATTCTTTGCCATTAGAGATTCTTGTGTTGAGAATTCTGTTTAGCTCTACCCCTCTTTTAATTGGGTTATTTGAGTTGTTAGTGTATAGTTTCTTGAGTTCTTTATATACTTTGGAAATTAGTCCTCTGTTGGGTATTGGTTTGGTGAAGATCTATTCCCATTCTGTAGGCTGCCATTTTGTCCTATTGATTGCATTCTTGACCTTGCACAATCTTTTCCATTTCATGAGGTTCTATTTATCAGTTATTGATCTTAGTGCCTGAGCTATGGGAGTTCTGTTCAGGAATTTGTCTCCTGTACTGATATGTTTAAAACAGAGGCATAAGGAGAGGAACTGGGATGGGGATCAGGTGTGGGGAGAGCAGAAGCAGGAAAATTCTCGTTATCAGAATGGAAATCAGTGGGGGGCCATCTTTAGGATTAACTGACTTGAGACTGGGGAAGCTCCCAGGTGTTTATGGGGGTAACCCTAGCTGAGACTTAGTAGTGGGGGATATGAAGACTGAAGTGGCCACCTCTTATAGTCAGGCAAGATTTCCAGTGGAGGGAGGGGGACATTAACCTACCCACAAAATCTTCAACCCAAAATTTGTCCTGCATACAAGATGTACATAGATAAACATGAAGCAGAGATTGAGGAAATGGCCAAAGACTGGCCTAACTTGAGATCCGTTTCATAGGAGAGAGCTAACCCCTGACACTATTAATGCTACTGTGCTATACTTGCAGACAGGAGCCAAGCTTAACTGTATCCTGAGAGTCTTCATCCAGCAACAGATGGAAACATGCAGAGACACACAACCAAACATCCGGGAGGTGTGTGAAAGAGTGAGGGATAAGACTGAGTAAGCCAGAAGGGCCAAGGACATCACAAGAAGACCTACAGAGTCAAATAACCTAGGCCCATGGGGACTTACAGAGACTGAATCCACAACCAAAGAGCATGCAGGAGTTGGACCTGGACTCCCTACACATTTGTAGCAGATGTACTGTAACATCTGTATTTTGAACAGGGTCTATCTCTGACTACGTTGCCTGTCACTGAATCACCTTCCCCTAGATATACTGCCTGGTTGGACCTCAGTGGGAAGGATGTACTTAGCTCTTCTGGGAACTGATGGTCCAGAGTTGTGTGTTATCCGAAGGGGACTTCTTCTCTGAGGAGAAAGGGAAGTAAGGAGGGACTTATAAGAGTGAGACTGGGAGGAGAGGATGGAGGGGGGGCTGTGATCAGTATGTAACATGAATAAATGAATAAAAATAACCTACACAATTCAGGTTTTACTGTTCATATAAGTTACTGACAGAACTTTCACAAGGAACTACTCATAAAGACATGTGCAAACAGACACAGTTACAGAAAATGCCACAATGAGTAGTTGCTGACTAGTTAACAAAGAGAAAAAGAACATACTAGAAAGCAAGCTAATACTTCCAAACATATGAGATAAGGAAATACTTAAAGCTTAAAATGAATGCAAGCAATGAATATAATTGAGAAGCAGAAAACATAGCTATGATGTAGAAGCAGTATTTCCACAGAGCCTCTGGTTCGTTTATCTCAGGGCCATGAATACTACATTGTGGATGCAGACATTTGTGTAAAATGTAAATTGTATTTAAGTTTCTTAAACATATTTAATATAAAAGGAATTTTTCAAAAATCACAGGAGGAAGCATTATGTTAAAAGCCCAATTATTATACCCATGTTGAGAATATCAGAGCTTGTGAAAGTAGAAAATATACTTGAATTAGTTTTCTTTTTTTTAAATTTATTTTATTGGATGTTTTATTCACATTTCATATGTTGTCCCCTTACCCCATCCCCCACCCACCCAGGAACCCCCAATCCCCTCACCTCTCCTCCTTCTTCTCTGTGGATGTAACCTCTATCTACCCCCCCACTCCCACCTCCCCACCCTCAAAAATTCCCACCCCCTGGGGCGTCCAGCCTTCATGAGGTCAAGGATCTCTTCTTCCATCTATGCCCAGCAGGGCCCTCCACTCTTACATATTCAACTGAAGCCCTGGATCCCTCCCTAAGTGTTCCCAGGCTGGTGGTTTAGACCCTGGGAGCTGTGGTTGGTTGGTATTGTTGCTCTCCTCATGGTGCCACAAATCCTTTCAGCTCCTTCAGTCTTCACTCTAACTCCTCCATTGAGAACCCCATGATCAGTTCAATGGCTAGTTGTGAGCATTTGCCTCTGAATATGTCAGACTCTTGAAGACCTCTGAGGAGACATCCATATCAGGCTCTTATCAGCATGCACTTCCTGACTTCCACATCAGCATCTACCTTTGGTGACTGCACATGGGATAGATACTCAGGTGGAGTGGTCTTCAGACAGCCTCTCCTTCAGTTTCTGTCCCTCACTTTGTCTCCATATTTGCTCCCTTGAGTATTTTGTTGCTCCTTCTAAGGAGGACTGAATCACCCCCACTTGGTCTTCCTTCTTTATGAGCTTCATGTGGCCTGTGAGTTGCATCTTGGGCATTAAATTACTCATTCAAACTGGGAGAGAGTTGACCTTGAGAGTTACTGAAGACAGTCCATTGAAGAAATGAGTCATATCTGCTACAATGTTTTACTCCCTGTCAAACATACATGTGCATTTATTTTGACACAGAGTGAGGAAAAAAAGGGACAGCTTTGTAATATGAAAAGCTGGTAAAAGTTACAATTCTGAAACTTCAGCATATCAGAGTTCCTCTTCTCAACAGTGGTTTGCTGTTCCATAACCTGTAGGAAGGAACGTGAAAATCCTGTAAGTTTCTTCTCTCTAGGATTAATAAAGTTTGTTTATTTCCTGAGTCTCATGAGGACCACATTTTCTGTTCTACAGGGGAAATGCTTTAATTTTAAAGAAATCCAATTCTAAAATACATTATTGTAACTTTCCGAGTGATTCTGATATTTGGAGTCATGTCTGTGAACCTAGGCATGAGTTCTATGATATGAAGGGTTATAAATCATCATTCAATGTTTTTATGAAAAGTATTAAGTGTACATAAGAGTAATAATAGTTAGTTTATGAAGGATCAAGAGTTTTTCTTATTGTAAAACCATACAAAGGCAGATTATAAGTGGAAAACATAAAGAATAAGCCAAAGCTGAAAAAATAAAATGAATGTTTAGGAAACTATCTGTAGGGCATTTCAAACAGAACCCAAACTACATTAATCCCAACACTTCTACTGGATAGCTCTGTAAACTCACCTATAAATACTGGACATTTGAGCTGTGAGGGGAGGATCTTTGTGTACATATATTTCACAGAGCTAAGAATATCAGAAATGATAAATAAATAAATTGCCACAGATGAGTACAGATACTTATTTAATACACATTATTAAGATTGGTACATTATTTAGATGTTATATCATTATTCTATACATATGATCTTTGCCTAAAAGGAATAAACTATTTAAGACTAGAAGACAGTAAGTAAGGTGGATGGGCAATGAAGACTTGTGGAGTGGAAATAAAACCGAGTTCTTGAAATTTGTACTAGAATTCAGAAACCTAGTCAGGATTAACCATCTAAACATACAGGGTGATGTTACAGTGGAGATGTGCAGCTGTGCAATAACAGTGATAGTAACGTTGTGTGTTGAGTATTAAATAACTTAATGTAGTTCTTTACTAGATACTTTATGTGGATATGAATATACTCTGTAGGTGCAACACAGAGACCTAAGATATTTACCAGTAGGCTCTGCATTGCAAACAGCATCATATACACACAGGGATTCTTTTCTTGGTAGAAAGAGGAAAAAAAATCTCTTGAGAAACAAGATATTGTAGGATTCTAATTTTTTTCCAATACTGTTGCTTACTTTTAATGTCAAATAAGCACCATTCTGCCAATTGTTTTGAAATAGTGTTTTATTATACAATGTCAAATAAAAAAAGGTGAATTGGCAGATCAGAGTGCCCAGTACCCTCCCACACCCGACAGCCTGCCTGTCGTCCAGATCTGCAGTAACCAGGCACACATATTGGAGTTTTGCCATAATTAGGAACACAGGCAAGACTCCCACCCAAATATCTATGCTAGCTTGGACACCTACAGACCCAGCTGATGTGGCACCTACCCCACTTGCCTGAGATCCATTTTCCTTCTGGTCTGCTTCTCCACCCAGGCCAGATCAACAGACCCAATACTCTCCCTTCCCCACAGCCTGTTTGTCTCTCAGGAGATCTGACATAATCAGGAACACAGTCCTTCTAGTCTGCACCTCCATTGGCAACTGGGACAGATCCTGGCCTTGGGATTCCTAAAGCCTGCCTGTCTCCCAGGAAGTTCACCCTAACAAGGAACACTGGAAGTCTGTTGTAACCAGGGAAAATTGAAGCAAAATGACAAACAAAACAAAACAATACCCAGAATATATTTTTAATTGAGAGGTACCTAAATAAATCTGTCTCAAATGATAGGTGTGCCAATGGCACAGTGGATTATTAGCTCTGAAGCAAGGCTAGAGAGTATTTAATATTCACGGTACTTCATTAGTTTGAATGAGTCAAAACATGGGAATGAATGACAGCTCTCAAGCAAAGTGAGAAAAAAATAAACATTGATTAGATACCGGTAGTATTTTAGGGTGACAGAAAAGGAATAGCCATCAAAACAGATCAAGACTATCTGAGCACAACTTTAAATCCAAAGGAGAAGAGGATATCAGCAACTGCTCATGATGTGCACTCCTTGCTCTAAGACCTGTGGCTGAGTGTCATCCAGTACTCCAGAAGGCAGCACGATTGTATGAACAGATTATATTTGCTGGGACCTGCGTGTTAAAATCAGTATTTTTATACAACAAAATATCAACTAAGATTTTTGTCATTTTGCTTCCAATTTTCTTTTCCAATAATCTCTTTTATCTTTTATTAAGCTCATGAATTAAAAGAGTTCTTGAGGAAATATCTCAATGCCTAAACCAAAAATGCCTAAAACTTCAAAAACTAAAATGATTAGAGTTTGTAAAAAAAAAAAAAAAGATGCTTTTAAGGCTGCTACCTTTTCAGAATTATCTATTGGCATGGCACTGTACTACACAAGAATAGCCTTCAAATATTTGTGTATGCAAGTATGATTTCTCTTAGTTTGGGATTTTGTAGATAATTGATTCCCTATAAATATTGTGCTAAGGATAATTGCATCAGCCTAGAATTTTAGCCCTTGAGATGCTAAGCTATAATATATGAATAAAAATTTGTCTTGACATTAATTACAAGCAGACTGCCAATTGAAGTAATTTGTACCCCCATCCCAACTGGGCTTTAAAAAAGATGACTCTTAATGGCCATAGCTGCATAATGGATTTTCTCTGTTTCTTTCACTTAAGGCTAATTGACTATAGATTGAGAAAAATTAAGTACATATGTTTATGGCCTGGAATGTCAAGGAAGGTGAACTTGTCTGTATTGGAATGTAAAACTCCTTAGCAGAATTCTGGAGCTTGCAGAGTAATCCTCTTGCTGGTCTTATAGTATTCATTTACTGTCAGCTGAAACTTTAGTTTAAAAACTGTGATGTTCTTTTATTCTGAGTCAAGTATAAACAAGAATATCACCTATATCCAGAGACATAAGTATTCCTTAATTCCTTATGGCAAAAAAATTGTCTGTTATTTAAATTACAAAAGGACTTAAAACCTATTAATCTCTTGAACTATATCAAGCTTCTAGTGGTAATGAATCAATGAACTTGGGCCTTTTAAGCAAATAATACTATCTTACAGGAAATTCAGTAGAAAATAAGTAGAAAAATATGAAGTAAATTGATCATAAACAAGTAGTTCATTAAAAGTTTGAGTCTAGAATTCAAATTCCTACAGCTAATGCTTATCTGTTTATGAGCATTCATTTTAACTATAGCATACTACTTTCAATAGACAACTCCAGAAGTCAAAGGCAACAGTGAAAAATTAATCTAATTATGTAAATGTACAGTGTTAAAAATTAGGTAACCAATTGACCTTTCAAAGCTACATCATAACATTTTTCTAAAATGTCAGATCTATGTTAAAGCTATGTCAAAAAAAATGGGTGGTTGTGAATGTTACAACACCATGGTACTTATATTAATTTTTGCATTTATTTAATTTAAAAACTTAAGGAACATGCAAAAGAAGAGCTGATATTGACCACAGATAATGGGACAAGTTATTATTAATGAACTGTGACTGTGCATCTCCTTGCTCTCTTGAGGAATGACTAACTCAGGGCTCTGATTGACTAGAACATCGTGGATGATTTATAATTGCACAAAACAATTGGGTTAATTTTATATTAAGAAATGTGGTAAAGCTATGTTTAAATGACATGACTGGTTGTGAATGTCACTACATCATGAAGAACTTAAAATAATGGGAACAAAAAGTGCCCCTTATAGATCATATTACCATGTAATACATTTTATAACAAGTTAAATAATCTTAAAAGAGATTTAAATGATTTGAAATGGTTGTGGAGAAAGTGTGACTCTGTTTCTAACTATTGGCTGAGTAGTCACTATATATAAATTAACATTGTGAAAAAAGGGTGAAAAATTGTTAGGAGAAAGGGGTTAAAACTGTTTGCTGTGAGACTGTGTCTCTTAGCAACATCAGAAGGTATAATTATAAAGTGTCATGAAAATGACCACCCAAATATAAGCTGAATGAGGATGACACTAATGAACATGCCAAACGAGTTAGAGAAGATACCAAAAGGCTCAACCAATGAAAATCTATATGTAACTAAATAAAATAAAGAATGGTAGATGTGTTCCTCCTCAAGGAAGAACACACCAATTGGTTGTCCAGTGCCAAATGGTCACCTCTGAAAATGTACATACAAGAAACATTGTGCAGAATTTACAGACTATATTTAGGAATATGCTTGCATGAACAAATACGTATGTAGATACAATAATTAATGAAAAAGGATGCCATAATTTTTTAAGGATAGAACCTGTTTCTATTTGTGTGGCTGAGCACTAGCATACACCATTAATCCAAAAGCTTTCTGTGTATTGTAAACAATATTAAATAAAGTCAACCATAGGTTAAAAGGCATTGCTAGAAACCATCTGACAGGGAGTGAACATAGGAAGAAACCATACATAGTAGAGGGAAGTCAGGAGGACAGGTAGAGAGATTCACAGGAAGTAGAAAGGAGGGACATTCAGTTGGAAAGGTTTTTAAGACAATGTGGATAAGCAAAATGGATTCTTTCATTTGGTACTTCGGTTGAAGAAGAAGGTCAGCTAGTTGCTTTCTCTGTCTGTATGAGCTAGTAGACTTTCACCTCAGCATCTGGCTTCTGGATTGTCATTTGGTAAAATAGAATGATTGGAACTTTTTTTAAAAAAATAATTTATATTACTCTTTGTATACTAACCTTCATGATTTATCATTACACCTTTCTATAAAGGCCACACTAGCCAGAAATGCAGGTAGGCTAACTGCAGATCTTCACATCTTCCTCAAGTACTCCTCTACATCAAATCTCCAGTTATGCTTCTAGATTTTTAGAAAACCACATGCTATACCCTCCCCTCCATCCATGCCACCATCTTCAGCAGATAATTCACATCTTTTCTTTCAACATTTTTTCCCTTTGTGTTTGCCAGCAGAAATTTCTTGGGAACCCACCAGACAATCCTTCCAGAAAAGAAAGTGGGCCAGGGAAGTAGGTAGGTGAGCTTCAGATCTTTATATTCCCTCCTCCCCTCCAAATATAGTACTCCAGTCGCATCCCCAGCTCTGTAGCAGACTACCTGTTATGGCCTCTCGTCACTCTCAAAGGATTAATTGGATCCTAGCAGAACACTCTGCTTTTTTCCTTTCTATGGATTCCCCTCAATTTGCCTCTGTTCTAGTTCATTCTTATTCATAATTATCATCTCCCAATACCTAGAAACACATTCTACATCAAACTTCCCCCATCCCAGAAACCATACCTGGCAGAATCTCAGAGAAACTCCATACTAAGCAAATCACAACCATCAAATATTCTAAGAACTAGAAATGGCAACAGAAGCTGAGGAACAAAACACCCACCCAACAAACACAAGAGCAAATGTCATTACCTAAAATTTCACTCATTCAAAAACCAGATGCCTAGACATTAGCAGAAAAATACAATCAATAATATCTAGGACAATATGTCCCCACTTAGAGCTCAGAAACTCTGCTACAATAGGCTCTAGGAAATGCAACGTAACTGAAGTACAAGACAAAGATCTTAAAATGAATATGATTAAGGTTTTTAAAGAGCAAATAAACTCCTTAAGTAAATCAATGAAAAAAAAAAACCAAACCAACAGTGGCATGAAATTAATAAAAAGTTCAAGACTTCCAAGTGGAAATAGATTCAATAAAGAAAACCCAAAATAAGAAAAAATGTAAATCAAAGATTTGTGAACTCACACAGGAACCTCAGAGTTAGCCTCACTAACAGAATATAAGAAGTGGAAAAACAAATTTCAGGCATTGAAGATAAAATAGAAGAAATGGATACATCAGTCAAACACAATGCTAATTCTAAAAAATTCAGGCCCCCAAAAATCTAGAAAATCTGAAACACAATGATAAGACCAAATCTGTAAATAATAAGAATGGAGGAAGGAAAGGAAACACAAATCAAAAGCAAAGAAAATATTTTCACCAAAATTATAGAAGAAAACTTCTCTAAGCTAAAGGAGGATATACCTGTCCAGATATAAAAATCATACTAAATACTAAATAGACATGATCAGAAAAGAAATTTTCTACAAATAATTATCAAATTACTAAATATACAGAACAAAGAATGAATATTAAAAGTGGCAAGGAGGGACCTTAAAACCAAAAGACAGAGCAACCTGAGGCAAATTTAAGTTGTTCACATTGAAGATCTGCTTGAGAGAGTGGGAGTCATATGCTCGTTTGTAGGATTTGTATGCTTCCTGGGCAGACTTGTGGTTCTCCACAAGTAGTTCTTTTCGATCAGCTTTTCCAGCTGAGACTGGATATCAGAAACTTTAGACCAGGAAAAGTCAAACTGATTCAATGGAACCTTGGACTGTTTCAAGTAACGAAGGAAACCCAACTCTTCAGGGCGCAAGATGAGCAGGGCGTGCCCTCTTCCATTCAGGCCCCTGGCTGTTGTACTGACACGATGGATGTATTTCTTGGGGTCATCGGGAGGGTCGTAGTGAACAATCCAGTCCACTTCAGGGATGTTCAGCCCTCTGGCTGCCACATCAGTACACAGCAGTATTCCCAGTATTCCCGAATCTGCGTTGCAGAATTGGAAGAACGTGGTTGTTCGCTTATTTTGCTTTTGCTTTCCATGGATGGCCAAGACAGGCAGGTCAATGTAGCTCAGCAGCTCATAGTGATATTTCACAGACATACAAGATGAAAAGAAGATCATTACTTTCTTCTTCCGGTTCTTCTTAAGGAATGTGAATAGAAGCTGAGAGATTCCAAATTGAATCAGTCAGCTTGGAGGGAAATTTGAGCCAGAACAGCTGAGTTGAACCACCCAATGAGAGTTCAGAAAGATCTAAAAAGGTTGAGTTTATTCAACAGTAAGCCTCTTGTTGGGTCCACCCTCGTCCCGCAAAGAAGATGCAACACTGGAGCTCTTCTTCTACAGTTTATTCAGGAACCTCTAACAATCTTCTGACCCAGGGGAGTCCCTGCCCACAGGCTAAATACTTCATGGGCGGCTAACCCCAAGATGGCACATGGCAAATACAGATAGGCACACATATGCGGAAGCAAAGCCAGGTCATCAGCCCAAGCCAAATAAGGCACTGAGAGTACCCGCCATCAGGCAGGGTGAAGGCAGAAACCAGCGCCATCTTTAAGGCGTGGCACCGTGCAGCTCTCCACAGCCTCTGAGGTGATAAATACATCTGGCAACTTTGACAGTAATCCAAACAAAATCTAAGCAGAAAAAGGCTGAAACTAACTGAAGTTACAAAATGGACCTAATAGCCATTTACAAACCATTTCTGAAAAACAAAAATAATATGCCTTTCATATCTTCTCAGAACCTCATGGAACTTACTCCAAAATTGAACACATAATTGGCCACAAAGTAAGTTTCAATAGATACAAGAAAATCAAAGTACCACCCAGTAACTTATATGATCACCAGGGAATATAACTGGGTATCAACAGCAACAGAAATAGCAGAAAACTTATTAATGGAAGCTGAACTAGTCTCTAATGAATGAAAAATGGATCGTGACAATAATTAAGAAAGAAAATAAAGAATTTCTTGAAATAAATAGACAGTGTACCCAAACTATAGGGCACAATTCTAAGAGGAAGTTAATGACAGGACATGCCTACATTAACAACAACAACAAAATTGGAGAGAACTTATAGTGATAACTTAGCAGCAGACCTGAAAGATTTGGAAAAAAAAAGGAGAAATCACACTTGAAACCAATAGGAGGCAAGAAATAATCAAACTCAAGGCTACATACTTTACAAAGAAAAGAGGATTAGCCAAGAAGCCTGGTATAGTGACTAATGCCTGTAATCCCAGCAATAGCTGTAGATGTCTGAAATTTCATTGTCTATGTAGGACAGCTCACATCCACCGGCAACCCTAGCTCCAAGTATCCAATGACATTTTTTGTCTTCTCTGGGAACCTACACATATATATGAATTCACACAGAGGGACAAATATACATACCTATAATAATAAAATAAATCTCTAAAATAAATCTGCTTTATAAGAATGTGTATAGAGGTGCTAGTGAGAGGACTCAGAAGGTAAAAGTGCTAGACAAACATGTTTAACAAGGGAACTCATGTAAAAATGAAAGGAAATAATCTACACCACAAAAGTGCTCTCTTATCTCCAGTGAACTGAGACATCATGCTAAAACTTACACATGCTAATGAATGACTTATTTTTAAACTATTGTATGAAGTTGTGGAAAAATGTGGACAATACTTAAAGTATCTTAAAAATAAGGAGGATACTATTTGAATTACCAATATTATTATTGTTATAATTTAATAGGACTTGGAAAGAGACACATTTTATATGTGAACTCTTTGATGAATAGATTTGACTAAAAACTGAACTGAAGAGAACATTTAGCTGGAGAGCTAAACTTAAAATGAAACCATGTTACTTGCAAATTAATTTCTTTAATTTTCTTGAGAACTCTATACAATATAGTTTGAATATATTCCTACTACAACTGAGACAATTGACACCTTCTATACTATCTTAATCTTCTCACCCAACATTGAAAATATTCTTTAATTTTTCTTTTCCTATTCAGTCCATGATTTATTGCTAAGTGAGTCTTGGGAGTGAGCCCTGCACTGGTGTATAGTCAGTCTACCACAGGTCACAACATTAAGAAAAAGTGACATTCATTCTCCCAGCAACCATCACATGCAATAACTCCTAATTTTCTGGTGGGATTTTTGTGCCTACCTCCCCCTTTTATGATGAGAAGTTTCTTAGCTGTCCCTGAGGACAAACCAGAAACAGCTGAGAAGGCCATTCTCTCTGCCAGCTCTCAGAGAGAATCTTGTAGATTAATTTTGGGACGGTGGCAGCTGCTTCACACCAGGTCCAGCACTTCGCTTGACCTTGTCTTGTTTAACTCTCCGTTTGAGTTCTTGTTGCAATTGCTTGTGAGTATTAAGTGAATATATACTCATTAATATTTATTCAGAAGACCTGAATGCACACATTAATTCAATGTATTCTTATAATAGCTCTATAAACTGTTGGACATTACCCTTATTTAACTGATAAAAATTCAAACTCAGCAAGGAGTTTCATATCTAGTGTTATATGAATGTGGTTTGCATAATTTCAAGGTTTATGGCTTTCTCACTGTTGCTATCTCAAAATAAATACCAACTGCAAAATATAATTATTGCAAAAACTATTGCTGCCTTCTACCACATTAATAGTCATTTAGTGACTAGATTAATGGAAGCAATAAATCCACCATGTTTTGTAGTGAGTTGGCAATAGCTAGAGTTGTAGGTTAAAGTTGGTGCTACATATTTAGAAGCATATAAGATGTAGTTTTTTGAGAGGAGTATTGAAGCCAGTTGTATAATGAAATGTACAGAAGAAAATATTTGAGCTATGTAGTTCTTTTGAAAACATATAGAATGAAAGAGGAGATCCCATACAGTAAAATTGATGACACATAATCAGTAAGAAGCAGTTATAAAACCTGTCTCTATATAAAATCATGCTACTACTAACACCTCATTACAAAAAGGGAGTTTTCTGATTTGTGTATTTTTATGGTAGCTAAAATATATGTTATTAAACATATAATGAGGATGTTTTGCACCAAATTGGAAGTTGTAATTATAATTTCTGTATATATTTGACAGTAGCTGCACTCTATTCTTGCATCTTGCATTCACTAAGACATTCAAACAGGATCAAGTTTCCATTTTTCTAGAAAGAAAATAATATTTCAATGAATGCAATTCACAAATGTAATACTAGGATCCTATCTGCAACCATAACAAAGTATCATTAATAGTGTCAGGGATTGGTTCTTGCCCATGGGATGACTCTCAATTTGTTCCAGTCATTGGCTGGCTATTCCTTCCACCTCTGCTCTTTGTCATTGCACACCTTGTATGCAGGACACATTTTAGGTTAATGGTTTTGTGGGTGGGTTGCTACCTTTGTTCCTTTACTGGGAGTCCTGATTGGGTACAGGAAGTGGCTACTTCAGGATCCATATTTCCCACATCTAGGAGTTTCAGATAGAGTCACCCTCATAGACATGCTGGGGTCTCCAACCCCCATTCCCATCCCATCCCAGGTCTCTGGCACAAAGGCTTTGCCCATCAGCCGAAATGGATGTAGAGACTCAGTCAAACATTAGATGGAGCTCAGGCAGTCTAGTGTACGAGTCAGGGGAAGAATTGAGGGACACGAAGAGGATAAGGACTCCACAGGAAGACCAACAGAGTCAACTAACCTGGACACTTGGGGGCCCCCAGAGACTGAACCATCAATCAAAGAGTGAGCAGGGGATGAACCTAGGCCCCCACAACATATGTAGTAGACATGCAGCTTGGTCTCCATGTGGGTCACCAAACGAGAACGGAGGCTCTTGCTGAATTTGTTGCTTGGATCCAGTAGCCCTAACTGAGCCATCTTGTCTGCTGAGGGAGGATGTCACTAGTCCTGTAGTGACTGATGTGCCATGTGGAGGGCGATACCCAAGAGAGCTCCCCCTTCTCAGAGGAAAAAGGGAGGTGGGAATGGAGGGAGAAACTGTGAAAGGGGGACTGTGATCCAAGGGACTGATAATAAACCAATCAATTAAATAATTAAAAAGTAAATGTATCACGCAACTGAATTGAAGATAAAAATTGTATGATCATCTCAGTGATGCAGCAAAGGTCTTTGATAAAATCTAACATACCATAATAGAAGTGTCAGATATAATAGGACTGGAGAGGACATTCCTTAACAATGTAAAGGCTGCAAGTGACATAACCACAGCGAGTAGTATCCTAGGTGGAGAAAATCTCAAAGCAACACCATTAGAATCAAGAACAAGACAGGGTTGTCTACTACATTCAATCATTTTCAATTCTCAAATCTCTAGTTAAGGAACAAGGCAAGACTAGTAAATTCTCTATCTATAGATGAGATAATATCACAGATAAGATATTACAAAAAATCCACTGGAAAAAGTCTAGAAATTATTAACAATTTCAGTCAAGTGGCAGGATATAAAATTAAGTAAAAATTAGATCCTTTCCTATATTTCAATAACAAAGCCTCCATGAAAGATATCATGAAAACAATTTTACTCATAGTAACATCAAAAATGTCCAGGGATAAAGCCAAGCAAGGAGATAAAGGATCTTTCAAGTAAAACATTAAATCTCTGGAAAAAAAAAAAGATTAAGGAAGACACTGGCCTACCTTGCACGTGTATGGATTAATGTTGTGAAAATGACTGTTCTGCCAAAAGCAAGTTACAAACTCATTGAAATTCCAATCAAATTCCCAACATCATTTTTCTGAGAAAGAGTTTCAAACTACACTATTTCATAATACATAGAGCATCAATAATCACAATATTACATTCAGCTAAGGCCAGTCACTATTATCTATTTTAAAGTTTCCTTTTTGCTATTTCTGAGGAAAAAAAATGATAGCTTAAAGTCTGCATGGCTATCTCTTGTGCACTGTGTAAGAGCATTCACCTGCTGATAAAAAGCTGAATGGTCAATGAGCTGAGGCAGGATTAGGAGGTGGGATGAGAGAGGGGGGGGAGGGAGGGAGGGAGGGAGGGAGGGAGGGAGAGAGAGAGAGAGAGAGAGAGAGAAGTGGGGAGAGTCACTGGACACAAAAGATGTCCGCATGAAACTGAGGAGGCGATAAGCAGCCTCGAGGCTTGACTTATACTACTTTAGAAAGGATAACTGAGTTATGAGATAGTGGAAACGAGCCAAACTTATTGAGCTAGGCATTTATTTATATATACAAACTATCAGAGTCATTATTTCGGGGAACTTATGCATATGTGGGAATGCCCATAGTTACAAATGGTGCCCACTGTCAGCCACAGAATCCAAACTCAGAACCAGGCTTAGAGTCTGAAAAGTTCCTGGTGGAAGGCATGAACAAGTCCTTCCTGGAAACAAAGCAAGTTCCTAGATAGATACAACCAAAGCCAAGTGCATTTCACAGATGGCCTAAGAAAAATGCTGGTCTCTGAGGAGAGTGGAGGCCTGTGAGCAATGGGTAGAGTCTGAATCAGAGCCTTGCAGAATGGCCTCACAGGAAAATACTTCCCAGAGCCGGATGCAATTTCTTAGTTGTGCTGGAGGCTAAATCTCTTTAAGATAGAGCTAGATGGCTTGTGGGAATTCTGCAAACCAATTTGGGTCAGTAAGGGAGAAGCCTCTAACAAAGGCCTGGAGGAGTCCTCATTGGAGCAGCCTGAAATGGCCTGGAGCCAAACCAGATGGTAGCCCACTTTAGCCAAAAAGTCAGAGAGCTAACAGCAGCTCTGGCCCAAACCAGCAAATGCAGCCTGCTTTGAGCCCAGAGTGGGCAGAGGACAGGGGCACTGTTCCTAAGAGGGTAGAGTCAACCACCATTGCCAGATGCTAAACTGAATGGCAGCATGAAGTACAAGCTGAGAAGCTCCAGAGACAGCACACAGAAGAAATCCAAGCCCAGACACAAGCTTCTGATCTGGTAAGTATTTGAAATCATGCTAAATGCTACAGAAAGAAGAAAGTGAATATGGAGAGTTATAGGGAGAAATCATATAGAGAGTCTGAAGAAAAAAAAAAGAATTAGAGATTTTTTTAAAAAAAAAAACCTTCTATGTTAAATATGGAGAGAAGCACAATATATCTGAGTCCCAAATGATTCTCTTTCACTTATCAGCATACAAATAATTTTTATAGGGATTACAGTTTTATGTATCCTCTTTAAGAGAGAACAGAATAAAGCAGAGTTTGAGAAAAAAAAAGCCTGAAAAATCGATTACTAGAGTAATGGCATAGAATAGAAGCTAGAGGATTCTTTAAATCAGGATAAAAACCTTCAGAAGAATCCAATCTGGAACCTACAATCACAGCAAAAATGGTAGTTCAAGATGAGAAAGATCTACAAAGGCTTAAGACGATTACAGAATATCAGTTCATTGAGATGCTAGGTAAACAGGCTTCAGCTATAAACCAATATGGTCAGACTGTATATTGTATTTATATTGTCAAGGATCAATTACAAGGTCTATATGCTGAGTTAAAAATACAAATTCTGTTTAATAACGTAATCTTAGAATGACCAGTGTGTAATAATACAATAGATTATATGCTCATTTTATAGACTTTGGACAGTTAAGATATTTATATTTGTTAATACAGCATATTGTTAATACAGTTTCAGAATTCCAATGGGCGTTTGCCTTGAGATTGTACACTTACTAGAGAGATAATGGCTATCTTGAAAATACCTTTGTAGACTGAAGCTAATGGTGCTTAAACTGAAGTCAATGCAGCCCTGATAAGATTTACCTTGAGGATGTTGAGACACTGTGACACATTTGATCCATCACCCTGCTTGATTTAACCTTACTAGCTGTTTCATCAAAACTTGCTTCCAGAACAGTTTCAAAATAAGCTGTTGACCCCAGATAACCTTAATTTGTCTAGCATCACAGACTTTTCTAGTCAGGAATTCAGTTAAGCCATGAACTCTCTCAGAATGCAGAGACTAGACAGTAAATGCTGTAGCTAGCTTTCTTAAGAATGGCCAACATTCTGATTTTTTGGGGGGGATTCCCAAAAGGAAAACAATGCCCCAAAGGAGTAGAAAGCAATTTTAAAAGAGTTAAGGCCTCCTTCCCAAGAGGTAGAGTAGATGGTTTTTGGTTGTTTAATGGATGATCAATGTTTGTCTTAATTTAAGCGGTGGTGGTTACAAGATATTATAGCCTTGTAAGGGAGGAAGCAAATTTGGTAATTTAGATACAGAGATTTCCTTTGCTTTTTCCTTTCTCCCTCCTTTTTTCTCTCTGATCTAATGTTAGTGGGGAAGGAGATGAGAGGAGAAGCAAAGGGGAGCACGGGAATAGTGTAGAAATGATGGGGATAAAGGATAGGTTACCAAATCTGCTCTTAAGCTACGGAGCTGCTACTAGCCCAAAGTCTTATGTTCCCATAGATCTTTGTATATTGATACAAAATTAAGGTTATATTTGGTTACACTGGTATAGATCTTTGTATATTAATACAGACTATGATCATATGTTGCTACAACACACTGTATATCATGTTTTAACTCTTGTTTCAGTTATTGTATCTATGCAATGTTAAGTTCTAGTCTCTTTGAAAGTTACTATTGAAAATTATTTGGAAAAATTAAGAAATGCAAGTAAATATTCAGATAATCAAACTTATGGTCATGTTAGGTACTAATCTGGTTAATTAGAGGTAACATGTTTTCAAAGTTGAACAGATAGTAAATAACTAGAAAGAAGCATTGCTTGTAATTCCAATATCCTATAGATAGATAGATGGCCTTTTATAATCTCAGAGATTCGCAGACAAAGGCATTTAAGGATGTTGTATTTGGTGTGTTTTATAAAAAGTTAAGGGAGAGAATGAATATATTTAATGGATGTGTAGTTAGGTGTAGGGGAAGGGGGTGTCTCTGCAGGCCCATGCTGAGCCATCCCTTCCTCCTTAGGGACAAGAAACATGATGGTAAAGTATATAATAGAGTTTATACATGGCATGGAGTGGGAGAACTGAGAGGGTAGTAGAGATGGAGAAAGGGAGAGAGAGAAAGAGGGAGGGAGAGGGGGAGGGAAGGAGAGAGGGAGGGAGGGGAAGGGAGAGAGAGAGAGAGAGAGAGAGAGAGAGAGAGAGAGAGAGAGGAGTATAAGGAGCAGAGAAGTGGAGGCTGGCCATGAGCATATGGAGAGAGAGGGGGAGGGTTATGGGAAAGAGAGAAAGACAGAGCAGGAGCAAGAAGGCAAGAGAGCAAGAAAGAGAAGAGAGGACAAGCAGTCCATTTTATAGTGAGTCAGACACACCTGGCTGTTGTCAGGTAACTGTGGGGCTGAGTCTAGAAAAAATGCTAACATTCCTTCATTTTGGTTTTATTAAAAAAAGGAAAGAGATTAGAAAGATGTGATGGTGGAGCAGAAATTGTATCATCATGATCTTTAGCTACTTCCTGATGACTTGGGGAGCAACGTGTCTCTAGAAAACCTAAGAAAATGGGTCTTGTAATGTTGGTTCAGTCTTAGGAGAATTGGATGTTTCCTTGCTGTCCAGGGTCTCTGGAAGGATCTGTGGTATACCAGAAGGAATGGGTCAAGTAGAAGTGTCTGTGTCTGTGAAAGAAGATTGGAGCATCTGGGAACTGCTTCTCTGGAGCTGTCCTGGATTGTAGTAAACACCTGGACTTGATAAGATGCTGAAACACTCACGCGCGCGCGCGTGCGCACACACACACACACAGAGACACACAAACACACACACATTATAGGTAGAGAATAAAGGTAACTACATTTTGGAGAAAAATTTTTTTTCTTAGGTGTATGTTTGAAAGTTTAGGTGTACATTGAAAATACATGTGAAACCCTTAGGTCTCGGTGGTTGGGGGAGAGATGAGTTCCAATTCCAGGAACTGGAGAGGATTCCTACCCTCTGGAATAGGTAGGAAGGGAACTTTAGGCTATTAATTAGCAGATGTACTTATTTGGATGGAGTCTATTTGGTCCATGAGAGGTAGATCTGAGTGGGTTTCCTGTAGCTTATAAGTTTACAAAAGAGATACCAACATGAGTTAGCAGCATGAAGAAGCCTTTAAAATGAGCTTACAGAAGATGAAACCTTTCTTGGAGCAGAAGGAACAAGAAGGGCTTTTTCCTTCTGTCTAGGAGACTGAATATACATAATAAGAAACACTTTAAATTTAGTTAAAAGACAATTAAAAAACTTTAAAGTTTGAATTTGTGATTATATAGTTGGATCATATAGTGGAAATATTTTATTAGGGTTAGGTAAATTTATAAGAACTCTATTGGTTAATGTTAGGACAGTGGCATAACAAGAAGAAATATGAACCATTTAGTCAATGGAAACCAATTTTAGGTAAGGAAGTAACAGGTTACATCTGTGAAAGCTTACATCTAAACTTGTGTAGAGTTTATCTTGAAGTCTGTAAGAAATCTGTCAGTCTTAGTCAGTGAACGGATTTATTAATGAATAAATATAGCCAGTGTTCAAATTTATTAATGAATAAATATAGTGGTGGATTACCTTGGGGTAAGGAGCTAGGTCTGCTTTTTAGCTGTCAAGCTACAGTTACCTTAGCTGTCAATGTAGTCAAAAATTAGGGAAGAATAAATTATAATCAAGGAGTCATGTATTAATTAAAAATGACAGTGTTCATCTATAGTCTGAAGAGTTCCCAGGTTCCTGTGGTCTCCATGGCAACTTGGGTGGAGCCATTCTGTCTTTCAAGCTCAGAAGACAAAGAGTCTTTTTTCTGTGGAATAGATGTATGTGAAATGAGAAATGACTCACCTTGATTTAGACAGTATGAATCATTAGATTCTTAGGATATCAAGTCTTGTCCACTGGGTAGACAAGCCTAGACAGTGCTGTGGTAGTGCTTTTCAGTAGATGTCATAACACAATCCAGGCAGTGTCTTGTTGCTGTGTCCATTATCTTCTGAGATCTCGGTAAACTGTTAGATTTCAGAAGATAATTTTGGGAGATTCTGTCTCTCATATGCTTAAATATTAATAATTAGCAGACTTCTGACAAGATTGAGATCAGTATATAATAGTCATATCTGAGTTAGACAACTTATATTTGTTAAATTACTTGTCTGAGACTGTATATAGTAAATAGAGCACACTATAACTTAGTGGCAGTATCAAAAATCATTACCGAGTCAGGAAAAGAACAAAAATCTTAATTGTTAGGTAACATTGACAGGTTGCATAAGCAGAGACAAATATATTTTACATTAGCAGAGAAACACTTGGCTTAGAGTTGGTGTTGACCAGAATGGAATGAATGGAAAGAAATCAGAGAGCTGCTGACGGCAGTGGTCTGAGACCATGGTGACAGAAAGTATGTGTGTCCAGGAGAGTTCAGGCCTGTGACATGAACTGAGTGGGCAGGCATGCAGGCCCTTTTTCCAGCTAGTGTCAGAGTGGCTCAGGTAGCCAGGCGTTGATAGTGGCCTGAGCACTCGAGCAGAAAGGGGAGCAGGAGATGGGTGCATACATGCGCATATGGATCTGAGGTGACAGGGGCAGCTCAGGGCTGTGTGTATGCTTTTCCTGCAGTGGCAGTACATCATTGTTCCAGACAGGGCACAGAAAGCACAAGGCGACAGGGTGAAATCTGCTTGTCCTGTAATGGCCTCAGCCAGAGCGAGGGCGAGGGGCGAGGGGCGAGAGGCGAGGGGCGAGGGGCTCAAATGGAGTCCCTCACAGGACACAAGGGGCGGAGCCAGACCTGCTTTTCATAAGCAGAGCAAATGGTGAGAGAATGAGGGAGGGGGAGGTGGAAGCCTATGCTACAGATTGCTACTGAGAGAGGTGTTTTAAAGTGCCAGTTTAGTGGCCTTGTAGAGATATTGCTTGCTTTCTGTTGTGAATTAGACTGGGACATCCCAGTAAGTAGGTCAAGGCAGCAACGATCAACCTGTTGGGTGAGTGTAGAGTTATTAATTACCCCTACCAGCCCCCTGCGGATATAATTAATAGCCAGAGAGAATGACAGGAAGGACAGGTCACCAGGTTGACAAATGGCGAGCTAAGGGCTAAGCTCTTGGCTGGTGCCCTGAGCTATGATTGGAGAACGGGTCACGGTAGACCTAGGATTCTCAGCATTGAGAAAGGAACCACGTCAGAGGAGAGAGGAAAATCTTACACAAGGAAAAATGTCACAAAACAGGTTCAGTAAAAAGACCAGTAATAAAGACTGAATATCTCCATCCTCAAGGGCATCACAGGGGTGGCTCTGAGCTCAAGAACTCTCTCCTAGGACCGTGGGGACTTTTACTCTGACCAGTGGGGTGAGGGAGCTTACCAGTTCTCTAAAGTTTGGGCTAGCAAATGTTGGCTCTCTAAGTGGTAGCAGTGGGGATGTGAACCTGCGGAGTTTCTAAATCCTAGTTATGGCACAAAATGTTGTGTTTTATAAAAAGATAGACAGAATGAATATGTTTGGTGGATGTGTAGTCAGGTGTGGGGGAGAGAGAGGTGCCTCTGCATGCCAATGCTGAGGCATCATTTCCCCGAGGGACCAGCCACACGATGATGTTACAGTATAGAACAGAGTTTATTCAGGGTATGGGGAGGAGAGCTGAGAGTGTAGAAGTGGAGGCTGGCCATGAGCACATGAAGAGAGATGGGGGAGGGAAATGGGAGACGGGGAAGAAGAAGAGCAGGAGCAAGATGGCAAGAGAGCAAGAGAGAAAGGATGGGGCAAGCAGCGCCTTTTATAGTGAGTCAGGCACATCTGGATGCTGCCAGATAACTGTGGGGCAGAGCCTAAACAAAATGCTAACAGTATTAGCTGAAGACTTTTTGGTGTTTGACAATGAGACAGATCTGCTCCTGGCAGTACTCTCATTGTACTTCAAAGAATGACAACCATAAAAGAATCTCCATATGGAATTTTGCTTCAAAAGTTGCAAGCTAGCCACAGGGCAAAAAACTGCCCTTGCTTTATCTACAAAGAGAATGCTTTCTAAAATAGAAAACCATGATTTAGGGAAGTTGATTGTTGAGCTTTGACAAGACAAGATAAGTAGTCCTTCATAATTTCTGCTTCACAAAAAGTCTGTCTGATATTCTGGCCAGAAGTCTAAAAATGTAGTCTCCTACCATGGAGAGAATACTTGGGTGACTTTTCAGGTGGTCAGATCTTCTGTAATTCCTAAAAATCTGGTAGCTGCTTGCCTGAAATTTCCTGTATATTCAGACATTATTATTCCTTACCAGGTCTCTGATGAGGCTAAAAACCAGATGATTATAGTTTTACAATTAAGCCCAAATTGTTTAGGATTAAAAAGAATGTTCTTAAGTCTAAGAAAATACTTTAGATTGGTAATGCAAACTATGATAGAAATTGATTTAGGTATAGAACTCTGAATTCACCAAGATAAAATAGATAGTAGATTACTTTTTACAAGGTTGCCAAATACCTATGGTTTGGACATTATGAACATAAATCTTACCTGGTGGTTTTCATAATTGTTATTGTTATATAGAGTTTATTATTTAAGAGAAAAATACTTTTATTGAAATGAACAGGGGGATGTAGGGATAATCTCTTGTATGCTGTGGAAAAGCATCGATTTGACAATAAGAGCTGAGGCAGGATTAGAAGGTAGGACATCTGGCACAGAGAGAAATTGTGGGACTGAGTCAAGTGAGATTCACCTGGATACACAGGAAAATGATTACATAAAGCCAAGGATTAGTTAACCAGACACATGGCATGACTTAGACTACTTTAGACACAACGATTGAGTTATGAGCTAGTATAAGTGAGCCAAAGCCACTGGCCTAGGCATTTATTTATATATAAGAAGTCTCATAGTCATTATTTTGTGGGAATTAATACACTGATGGGAAAGCTCACAGTTACAAAAATCAATCAAGATAGCACTTTTTTTTGTTTTGTTTTGTTTTTAGTGACCACAAAGAGATGGAAAAAAAATACTTATTTCCATCATCCATACTGGAAACACTATGTGATGGAGTACAGTGGTTTGAAAGAGAATGACCTTGTTAACTACACATATGTTGATGCTTAGTCACCTGGGAGTAGCAATATTTGAAAGGATTAGAAGGATTAGAAAGTGTGGCCTTGTTGGAAGAAATATGTATTTGGTGTGGGCTTCAAGGTTTTTCAAAATTCCTTCCTAATCCCAAAGTCTCTCTCTTTCTTTATCTATGGATCAGGATATAATTCTCAGATACTGCTCCAGTTTCCTACCATGATGATAATGGACTGAGCTTCTGAAATGTAAACAAATCTCCAGTAAAATGCTTTCTCTTATAAGGATTTCCATGATTATGGTCTCTTCAGTAGCAATTTAACAGAGTAGAGCAGAGCATACAAAAAGACTTCTCTTTGTAGTGTAGAATAACACCCCATAGGGAATAGTATATTTGCTAAACCTGGTAAAGTTGAAAACTAAAACGTGAAAAGATGAAGCTGCCTCTAAGCAAGTCAAGTGCATATTAGGAAAGCACTCAAAAGTGTGTCTGGGAATATACAAAATTCCTGTACCCCACAAGATCAAAACTATAATTATTGCTACCTATTTGCAGTTATCCAATATGAAAGAAGAATGGGACAATAAGAGAATTATAAGAAGACAAAATAAAATCCTAACAAGTAACGTGATTTATATTTGGCAAAGGGACATTAAGGCAGTTATAATGTATTTTACTGACTAAAATGTAGTAAAATATGAGAAATATTGAAAATAGGCTCAGATCTATTTTAAAAGAAAAAGTAAAAGCATATGAAATGATAATTATGTATTGGATAGACTTAATGACTTACCATTGAAGAAGAAAGGGTTGGTAAACTTGACAAAAGCAATAGAAAGACAATGAAACAAAATTTGACAAAAGCAAATGAAACACAACAGAAACAAGCAAGCAAGCAAACAAAAAACAAGAACAAAAACCTCAAAACACCATTAATAACAACAAGAAAACAGGTATATGTGACTAAATACAAGTGGTCTAAACAGTATCTAGATGAATACCTAATGTTAGAGACATAAAAATATTTAAAGTAATGGTTTCTATTTAAATGAATACCATAGTTCACAGACCATAAACCCACAGTAAGCACAATATATCAGAGATGGAAAGACATGGTTGTACACACTGGTTAAAGACATGGTGGTAGCCATAGCTATAAATTTCTTCCAAATAATGAAAAATCATAAAATCACCAAGTTAAAATCTGTATTCAATACAGAAATAAAACACAACACTCCTGAGAAATAGATCAAGTGAGGAAGCAATTGCAGAAAATCTCTACATTTCCAGAAAGAGGAGTTTTTAGTTCTAATGTCCATATTCAACAAGTATATCTTCAAGTAATTAAGGACAAGCAAATACATTTCAGTAAAAAATGTCAATAGAAACTCTTCATGCGGAAAAAGAATGACATCACAGGAAATATAGCCTTAAATGGGAATGGCATGTTCTTGGTGACTATTTTACCATAGAAACAGACATAAGGTTGTCACAGAGAAGAGTACAAGGAACACATGCCAACCTCTGTGCCTTTCTGCTTCAGCATCTCCTGTCTTGGACTCCCTACTGTGGCTTCAAGAGTTTTCTCATTCATCCATGCAGATGTAATCCATTTCAATTTATGTTGCTGTGTTCAGAGTAGACTTTCCTTAGTTATCTAAATTTAGAACATTTTTATAACTTCTACATATGTGTTGGCCTTCAATAGAAACATTTTAACAACTACACATCCATTAGCATAAGTTAAACTGGAACCTCCATCTATACCAAAGTGTGAGGAGATGCTTGCTGGTAAGAACCGAAAGTTTGCATAGAAACTTTTAAAATCACAGTATCTTAATAATTTAAAGGCTTGCCACTTTATTTTGGATAGTGAACAATTGGACACAATTCATCAAGTAATGAATATCTATTAAAAAGCTGAATGAAAAGGTAATGTGCAGAATTCTATGTGATTGAATTCTATTTATCATTTAGAACCTGACACAACAGTTTGAATACATCTCACATGAGTGAAGGTAAGCACATGCTGTCTGAGTGCTTTACTGAGGAAAAGAAGGCAGTTCCTGGGGGAAACAGCAGGATAGAATGCTAAGAGCAGAAGCAGAATTTGCAATCATATAAAATATAGTGGATTTTGATAGTGATATGAATATACATCATTCACTAATCATAATATTGAGCTCTTAAAATTATTGGATAACATGTGTAGAGGATCATAACTTATTTGTATTCATCAAAATCTGGGTTTTATACCATGCTGTCACATGCATAGATACTATCTGTTGTACTTTATTTATTTGTGTGCCTTTTCTCATTCTTAACTGTAAAAAGATACAATAAATAATGCACAAAACGTTCTAATACTTGGGATCAATTTACAAAACTATACAGGAACTATATTAGCAACTTGAATAAGCCTTAGTCACATTCTCTTTTCCAGTCTATGATTCTAGTATTCTAACAAATTTATTTTTGCAGCCTGCAGTATATAATGCTAAGTTTAGGTTTCTCCTTTTCCTGGGAAAAGGAATAGCAGTATGTTAGTTGGGGATAATCATTCTGAAGTGCAGCTTTTGTCTGACCCATACATAAAGTCAGATCATAGGATCATCAGAAGCCTCCTGCTTTGAAGGTAAAGTTGATGACATGGTCATTTGAGAAAAGGAAGAATCCAGTAAGTTTTTGGAACATGGATTTCCTTGTGGGACATTGTTTTATAATGGGAGTTTGTTCTCACAATGCAAGGCTTATAACTTGAATTTTTATTTGACAAATGTGAGTTTTGTCTGGATTGCTCTCCTTGGAAGAAGAAAGTACTTGGTAGAGGCAGACAAACTTCCTCTCCACCAGGCTACTGTGAGTAGCCTAATCAGTATGGGTATTATTTAATTCGGATGACAGCTTCCTCATTACTGAAAAGCACCTTTTATTTGCTAAGAAAAAAAGTTGTTTTCATTTAACTTTAATATAACAAATGTTTTATACATAAAATGAAGCTGGAATTACATGATTTTGTAGGATACCAAATAAGCCAATGTTAGGGTGAGGTACTATGAAAACAAGAATTGCATTCCTGGAGGAGGGACATTGGTTATAGACACTTCCTCTGACAATATTCCATGGGGGAAGGTAGAAATCTTTAGGTGTCCCTGCATCTTCCTCTGTACTTTGACTGTGTATGCCATTCTCATATGGAAGACAATATACACATTTCTTGATACAGTTGTTGATGGTCTATGCAATAATACAACTTGGGTTACCCAGAAAATAGCCAATACACATAAAGTGTGACCTATTTCATAAAGAAATAATTTTAAATGAAGATCTACCTATGTCAGTTAAAAAAATACCCACATATTTAATACCCAAAGGGAGACATCTATCACATTGAAATGATCAAGAAATAAGTATTTTGAAAGAAAAGACTTATTATTCCTTGTGTACTGTGAAATGCTGGGCACAGAAAAAACAAGGTCCACAACAGATGGAGTAAAACACTACATTGTAACATGAAGTCTCAAGAATCTTAGCCTCTAGTTTAAAAAAAAAGCACTTGTGAAATGACAGAAAATAATGACTTAAAATTGCTGAGTGTGACACAGAGTTCACTCTGTTGCAGGGCTCTGCAGAAGTTCGTTTTGCAAAGCACAGAAAGATAATTTATAGCCCATATTCATAATCTGACATTTTGCAGAATAAAAATGATGCTAGCTTGCCTCTTTGACAGCTGACTGAATTCCCTGCAATCTGAAAGCTGCATAGGGGTATCCCACTAGGAATAATTGTGTTGCACAGTAGTGTAGCAAATTTTCACTCTTAATAAAACATTATGGTTGTTAATTGATGGTAGGATGTCTTATTCAGAGACAATCCAATTTTTTCATTAGATTTAAATGCATACTACAGTTAAGACATGAAACATGACAGCCTTTCCAAGAGAATTTAGACACCAGAATTTATACAGATAATGGTTTGATTCATCAAGCCTATGTGACTTAGTATACAACCATATCTCAAAACAGAGTTAAGATAATATTTGTAAATTGCCTATAGGATGGTAATCATTCAGTAAGTAATCTTCTTTTAGTACATGGATGGATAATGTATTTCCAATCTAATGCTTTCCCCCTGAAATATTTACCTGTTGCTTTTATATGGATTTATCTTGATGAGTATTGATTACTATTGACAAGACAAGTAAGCACCATGTGGCTCTACAAAGTTACCTCCAGACATGTCCTCATGTTTCTAAGGGCTCAAAAATCACAATGTACTGGTCAGGTAATTTATTGTGGACTGAGGTAATGTACTTCTCTTTCATGTGGTAGTCTATGCCTTGGAAAAGCAGGAAACATCTTGGCAAATTACTAAGTGTATATTATTTCTTCAAGGGCCAATTTGTTACAAATGTTATTGTGGGTAAAATTTTGAGGCTTCATTTCAGTATTCCACTCTCTTTGTCTACCTCTTCTTGCTCTTCTTGTTCTTCTTGTTCATGTACTTGTTCTTGTACATTCTTGTTGTTGTTGTTGTTGTTGTTGTCCTTCTTCTTCTTCTTCTTCTTCTTCTTCTTCTTCTTCTTCTTCTTCTTCTTCTTCTTCTTCTCTTCTCTTTTTGCTCTTTTTCTTGTTCTTCCACCTCTTCCTCCTCTCTTCTCCTCCTACCCCATTTATCTATTTTTTGTGACACTAAACAAATAATTTAGAAATTATTGTAGAAATAGAGTGTCACTTTCAAAATAAGTTAATTTCTAAAACAAAGACAAAAAACCTATAGACATGAAAAAATGAGTAAAATTTTTACTCTTACTGTGAATACTTTGACCCTAACATTACTCAAGAGGCCAGGAATAAATCCATCAACAACATAGATGGGAATAAATATTAGAGGCACCAGAGAGTCATAAGTCAAAAAGGAGACAGATACTTAGAAGTGCACATAATAATAAGAACCATGTCACAGGATAAAGCAAGTTTATTGTGACAGGTAAAGCTTAGATTGGATCAATCTGTTGATGCTTTACAAAGTAGCACTGGGAAGGCAATATCTGTGTGAGGATTCTGAGTGTGGATAATGTTTGGTATAGTGAAAACATTTGGAACTTCACTAAAGGCAAAATATAAAACAAATTTACTAATTATAGCAAGAATATAAAGTCTAAAGTTAACAAAGTCAGACATACCTTCAAATATCTCTTAAGTAGTACCATTCCAGTGTCTTAACCAGGACAATGCACACAGCTTTCAATCTAGAAAATAAAGAGTTCTACAAAATCCTTTGTACTGTGACCTGATGTAGTATAATTCATGCTTTCAAAATGCTGTTCTGATTTCTCACTGGAGAATAAACAATATGAAGGGGCTAGGTAAAGTAAGACTATATTAAAATAATTAAAATAAACATGGAAATCTATCGATAATTTGTACTTAACCAGGAGCAGAAATGATAAAAGCATTAAGGCTATGTACTCTGAAGTGAGCTGGGATAAACCTTTGTTTTATTTTTAATACAAGAGAAAAAGAAAAGTAAATTTTGTTCTTAACAAATATAGCACATAAGTATTAAGAAGGAAAGGAAATATGAGGGATGAAAATTTATGTTTGGTTTGTGTTTTTCAAAATTAAGATATCTGTCTTAATCAATGTTCTATTGCTGCTGTTTCAAGGCACCATGACCACAGCAACTCACATAAAAGAAAGCACTAATTAGGGCTTACATACAGTTTCCAAAGCTTGGTCCGTTTTTATTGTGGCGGGGAACATGGGAGGACACAGAAGGACATGGTGCTGGAGCACTTTTACATAGGTCTACATCCTAATTCACAGGCTTTTGGAAGAAAAAGACGTTGGGACAGACTTTTTAACTTTAAAGCCCACCTCCATGGGTGTACTTCTTC
This sequence comes from Grammomys surdaster, assembly GCF_004785775.1. Taxonomy (NCBI): domain Eukaryota; kingdom Metazoa; phylum Chordata; class Mammalia; order Rodentia; family Muridae; genus Grammomys; species Grammomys surdaster. Next base: position 2,216,565 of record NW_021620848.1, on the reverse strand, counting down.
CAACAAGGTCATACCTCCTAAATCATTTAGAGTAGTGTCACTCCCTAATAACCAAGTATTCGAATTTATGAGCCTAAGGGACACACTCTCTTTAAAACTATCATAATATCTTTTAAACATCTAAGGAAAATGTAATCAGAAAAAGGCATTGACCTTTTCTAGGAAAAGGTAACAGTAAATATTAAATTATCTTGAAACAGATGAACAGCAAATTTTATATCTCAAGTAAATAATACATCTCATACAATTTGCAGAACATCTCTTACTAATGATTCTATTCAATCATAAATTTGTATATTTTCAAAGCCATAAAATAATGAAATAATAAAATTCATGATTATAAATAAAATTTTATATAATATCATGATATTATATGATATATGTTATACACATATAAACACAAATATATATGTATGATGAGAGTGAGCAGGGATGAAAACATGACTTTTTCTGCTTTTTCTTTTTAGATTAGGCTTGACCAAAGGCAGGAATGTGTCTCATATATGAATATTTAATGAAACAAACTTCACAGGTTTTAATCTACCATTTGCAGATAATTTAATTTGTATTTATCATCTGCTCTATAGAAAATTTGTTCTAAGCTAAGCATACTGTCACATGCCTTTAACCTTGGCAGAAGAGACTATCTGAGTTCGAGGTCAGCCTGATCTACAGAGTGGGTCCCAGGACAGCCAGGACTACATAGAAAAACTCTCTTAAAAAAAAAAAGAAAACAATGTTTTCCAGGTTTTTCTTTTTCCCATGGAACCTTAATGCTCTATCACATGGATGTGTTGCTTCAACAGTCATGACTCAAAGACATTAAAGGACTAAGTTCATTTCAAGGAAACTGAATGCATACAAAACAGGCATATTCTCTGCAGTACCAAAAGTTTACTTGTTACAGGAAATGCAAGAGTCTGAGTACAAGAATCTTAACCTGTAGGACAGACTGGTATATTTTGTAACTATGTGATTTCTGCCTGGCCCTTATCTCCTTCATTCCTATGGCAAGGGAACAGTTGCTTTGTTCTGTTAACAAGTCTCACATTATTGTACCCTTTCCTTGTGTTTTCCTTTGTTTATTCTTCAGATTAGTGAGGCATATTAACTCTTTCATCCATCTAAATTTTTACTCCAATCTGTGCATAAGATTACTTTGTTTTATCTGTTTATCTTCCTCAGGATGTTTAGTGACTTAGGTTTTTAAAATGAAGGCATTTGTGAAATTTTTGACAGGCTGTGTGTATATGAAAACAAATTTTGAAAATGATTTCAACTTGCCAGAATATGCTCTTTTAGTAAATTAGCTATGCATAGGGTGAGTCTTCCTAAAATGTAACAGCTCTCACGTGTATTTACATATGTCAATTAACTAAGAGCTGCAAGCATATTGATTAAGGCAGGTTGTGTTGGGTCAAATTTGGTGTTTCCTGACATAAAATAACTCTCTTAAGTCTGCTGGAGGTTACCCAGCCCTTCTCCATCTTTCGACTTTTCCATTTAAATCAGAGTTCAACATTACTCATCAGGGAAAAAAAATAGAAAAACAAAGGAGACGCTTATCTACAATGTCCATTAATACCTCAGTGTATGGGTCATTGTCAGCAATAATAATATGGCTGCAATCTAATTGTTAGGTAGGTCAACAAGGGCCAAGTCACTGCATGCAAGGAAGTTTCCCTTTCTCCTCAAGAAGCTAGTATCAAATTCTTCTACATGCCCTTTAGACTGAACTGGTGCAAGGATAGTAAATCATGGGCTAACGGCTGTATGTCTTATTGAATTTTATATCATAACATAAAATGCTAACAGTGGAATTCATAACTGATCACAGAACCTGAGAAGAAGTCAACTTGTCTTAAGAAAATTACATATATATATGTATTTGTATTTGTATATGTGTATATATATATATATATATATATATATATATATATATATATATATGCAGGTTCAGCTGCATTATTATTAAAATATCAAGAAACAATGCATGTTTGAAATGCAGTCTTGAAGCCATATACAAACTAACAATGAAAGCAAATTCACTAGGTTGTGTGTGTGTATGTATATTTGTGCATACATACACTCACACACAGAGATTGATATGTAACAATAATTAAAGAAAAAGAGACTATCAACATTAAAGTGGTGGTAAGGTGACAAGAAAGTGGTTTTACTCCTTTGGGTAATTGAGAAGGGCTGAAGGGAGGAAAGTTAGAGGAGAGAGTAATATTAATACTATTTCAAATTAACAAGATTAAAAATAGAACAAGATAATAGTAATAATAATTAAAAAGGAAAACAAAATTCTATTGAGACATTACTTTTGTGTAGTTATCATCATCTGAAGCAAACATCCAGAATGCAAAACAGAAGAAACATTATCCCTTGTTAAGAAAACAGATCTAAAACCTTTAGAAGGCAATAAATAAGAAAATTAAGTGATACATGTACAGAATGTTCTAAAGAACCACCAAAAAGACATATAGAAAGCTTAAATTAATAAATGTTAATGGCTCATAAGACAACAATAGTTATTTGTCAAGAGAAAAGATAGTATGTTGAAATACTCATGACTATCTTTTTCCTATGTCTTCTGAACCAGAGACCGTTTATCCCCAGGTTATGCTGTTGGCTTGCTGTTGTTAAGGAAGGGTCTAAGGGGAAAGGTATTTTTAATGGTTCTCATTATCATGACAGAAGATGTGTTGGAATCTGAAACTTTCATTACCTGAGCCTTTCTTGTCTTTCTCCTATAAAAACAATCAGGATTTCAGCTGGAGTCTGAAGTACTCATTCTTTTTTACTCTTTCATTTCACAAGTTTATAATTCTACCTAGTTATCTCTTCCTCAGAAAATTAAAATGTCAAAATAATGTAAAAATTATGGTGATTACTATGCCTACTAGAAGCCATGTATGAAGGAATGAACATTACTGGACTAACTTTAAAACTAGTTTAAAAGAACTGCAAAATAATTAGTAAATCTTCTGCAAAAACAAAACAAAAACAAAACAACAACCAAACAAACCATATAAGCCAATTTAGGCACTGTTATATAGATACTTTCTGTTTTTTCACTGTTAAGGCTTGGGAATTTGGAAGCTTTCCACTGAGGACTAGATATTCAGACCATGTAATATATATATATAACAATATAATATATTACATTAATATAGTGTAATATATGTATAATATATTAATTAATATAATGTAATTATATATATATAATATATTACATTAATATAATGTATATGTATGCATCAGAGTCTAATACTATAATAATATAATTAATACAATAATACAATAATATAATTGAATAGCTCTTCATGGAAACTTATCCAGACTTTAATTACATATATTCATGTTCTCCTATTATCTGTTTATAGAGGAATGTCATTAGACTCTTGGGCTTCTGGATGGGTAGTCTACTGATTGCCACTTTCTAGAACCAAATAAGAACTTTTTCAGAGTTCTATTCTTGATATCATAATATAGAAGCAGACACAGGCATACCAGAGTGGCATACATAGGTCTAGACTCTGCAGTGGTTCTCTGATGCAGCATGCAGCATTCCTATCTCAAACCCTCCCAATCACAATTTATTACCTGTGCATATATATATATATATATATATATATATATATATATATATATATATACAGGTAGGTTCACACCATTTGTTCTTTGATATTTTGATAAGTCAGGGGATACATATAACTGGATTAAGTGCCAGATGTTTAAGTTCTTTGAGTATGAATAAAGGATAGGAGAATGTGGATGTAAGGAGGAAAAAATTCCAAGAAAGGGGCTAATAATAGATAAGGTTAATGGGTAGCAAAAGTCAAAGACAGAGTCATAAGCTATCAGAGGTAGTGGTGGTTCATTCAAAAGATAAAAGACTCAAATGTTTAAATTTGGTATTTCAAGTTTTTCCTTCATTTTTTAGAACTTTTCTTATGTTATATAACCTCTCTGCTCTCCACTGTTTTCACATATAATGCCAATAAAATTTTCATAATTCCCCCACACAGACGTACAGATACACACACACACATACACACACATGCATGCACATGCATACATGCATACATACAGCTTACAGGCTGCAGTTCAGATAAACCAACAATGGCTGACTGTGAAGAGAACAGAATGTCCAAAATTTAGCAGTTTCTCAATCCACAAGGCTCTGATGTCTAGCATACACTGAAGAAGCAGGCTCTAATTCCAGTGAAGAAATGGACTTGCTAGCAAGATGAGGGGAAGCAAGCAAAGAGTGAAAGTTTCCTTCTTCCATGTCCTTATATAGGCTTCTAGCGGAAAATGTGGCCCATATTAAAGGCTCCTGTCTTCCCATCTCAAGGTTTGGATGAAAATGTGCCTTTTCCCAGAATCTGGATTAAAGGGAGGTCTTCCTAATCCAAGGATCCAGATTATAAATAGATCATCCTACTTCAAATTAATCAAAATGCCTTCATAAACATGCAGTCCAGCTTTGGGTTTAGTTCCAGATATAGTCAAGTTGACAACCAAGAATAGGGATCACAAAACCATATGAAAAGAAAAGTAGATCCTATGTTCCTTTAGGAAAGTTTTAATTTGTCTTACTATCAAACTTAAATAATGAAGAAGAAATACATAAACTACATTGTATATTATTACATTATTTCTATAAAATGTTTATGTAGTATTTTATCTAATGGTATTTTACCACAAACTAAGACATCATTGGACAGATTATGAGTTATAATTATGAGTTAGAAAAAATTCAAATGATTAATCAACATAATTTAAGCTCTTGTGCTTTTGGGGCTCATAATAATGATATTTGGGTGACTTGATGGTAACACATGCTAAAGCTTTATCTTAGAAGTCATCTCTATGAGAATATGCAGCTTTTGCTTTATGACATTGTGTGATTCTGAGTAAAGTAAAAGGAAAAGTCATCTGTATCATCCTTGTCATTTAAGGCACTGTGTCTGAATCTCTAAACAAGCAGTTGATTTATTGTCTTATAGATGAAATGGAAAAGAGAAAAAGTGCAAATGAAAAGGACAATTGTCCTTGGCTTCTACCAGATCATCCTTGCTTTTCAGACAAGTGCATTCTAGACTGATTGCTTTGAAGACAAAGCAAAGAAGCTCTTTCTTTCTTTGTTTGTTTCTTTGTTCCCTTTTTAAACTAAAGGTATATACATATGTGAGTTATGCTTAAAATATTACACACTTTATATTAGAGTGAAAAGAATGTCTTTATGAAAATTCTAAAAGGGTGCACACAACATCTTCAATATTGGGAGTTTTTGTAGCTTCCCACGAGGAGGACACAATATTGTGATTCACCTTTTGTCTATAGAAGGGGGTTAGTTTGATTTGAAAAAGTCTAATCACCAGTAATTTTAATTCCAAGTAATTTAATTCCTAGACTTGAAACTAGATTTTATATATTTTCAAAATCATTTTTAAATTGAAAGAACCTACAGAAAATGAAAATATTACAGTGTTGTCCTTTTTCTTCTTGCTGTTGGAAAACTTACATATTCTAGTGAGATAATAAGCAACTTCACATTACAGTAGTGCTCTTCTGGTGAAGGCACACCCAGATTACCAATTAATAATGACAATTCCAAACCATGATTAAGTTTCCAGAGACATGATACTAGAACATGTGAATTTGGGGGGAGGGACTGGTGGGAGCTTAATATCTATTATTGCTCCTTTTGTGTTTTTTAAATCACTAGGTTATTTTAGAGTGGCTCTCTGCATAGAATATTACTCCTTTGTCATTTCTCACTATTTCATCTAGTATTAATATCATTGCTATCAATAATTTATATACGGTGTTTTAATAGATCAATGAATATTATTACAACACCAAAGCTCATAATGAACCTGTTCCCTTCTTTATGGACATAAATGGTCATCTACTTTTACCACCTAATAACACAACAGTGTATAGGTGTAGTTTATTTACTCATTTTCCTTTGTCTTGCTGTTGTTGATGGTGAAGAGAACTGATTTGTTTTACTATTTGTTTTGAGCCAAATTCTGTACTTGACTTCTTTTTCTTTCTCTTTTTTTTTTTTCTCAGTCATCTAAGTGCTGGCATAATAGGTGTGCATCAGTATGACAAGCTCGTTCATTCTAAGCTTGAAGGCTATCTTAGGTTTTTCCAGTTTGTAGCAATAGTGAATAGAAGATTATTAGTATATCTTAGTGTGGAAAACATTTATAATGAATTAAATAAATACCTTGGAATAGAATTTTTAGATTTCTTGGAAATTTGGTGCTGTAAGGGGCCCCCAAGGAGAGTCCCTACTCTCACCCAGAGTTGCGCACACCCAAGGAAACACAGAGACCGGCTTGATGCAAGATAGCAAAAGGTAGTTTACTGACAAGGGCCCTTGGGTCGAAAACACATCTCATGCAAGGGAAGAATTTCGACCCTCAGCTCTGACAGTTTAAAGTTTATATAGGTAACGGCGCAGGGGGAAGGGGGAGAGCGGGAAACTTTTGCGCGGTTACATTTGATTGGGTATTTTAAACATCAGCAATAGGTGTAAGTTATCATTTTGGTGGACATAGCAAGCTTTTCCTGGTGGTCATGATGACTCGTATTTTTTTGTATTTTTGGCCATGAAACCTCAGACTTTCTGATAGGAGAATAAAAACACTAGATGGCCCATTTCTCATTTGGGCATGTTTAGACTTGTCAAGGTTTGTCTTGGTTTTGTTCTTACATTCGTGGTCACCTTGCCCTAGGAGGAACTGGTTATTTTTTGTTTTGGCTGTTTTCAGCAAATTGTTGGTGGTCTGGGAAGGTTCTGCTGAGGTATTTTGATTTTTTTTCCTCACAGTGCTTACCTTTATATGAAACTGACTAGCTACCTTAATGGTTGTTCTATTTTATATTATTTTATTTTTCATGGTTTTTCAAGCTCATTTATTTTATTTATTTTTCACTCCAGATTTTATCTCCCTCCCCCATCCACCCTCTGACTGTTCCACATCCCATAACTCCAACCCACCTTTTGTCTCCACGAGGCTGTCCCAATCCCTCACTCCCCAACCCACCTGACCTCTAAATTCCCTGGGGCCTCTAGTCTATTGAGGGTTAGGTGTATCATCTCTGATTGAAAACAGTCCTAGCAGTCCTCTGCTGTATATGTGTTAGGGGCCTCATATTAGTTGTTGTATGCTGCCTTTTTGGTGGTCCAGTTGTTGAGAGATTTCAAGGGTCTAGATTAATTGAGACTGCTGTTTCTCCTACAGGGTCAATCTTCTCAGCTTCTTTCAGCCTTTCCCTAATTCAACCACAGGAGTCAGCAGCTTCTGTCCATTGATTGGGTGCAGATATCTGCTTCTGACTCTTTCAGCTGCTGGTTGGGTCTTTTGGAGGGCAGTCATGATAGGTCCCTTTTAGAGAGTTCTCTGTAGCCTCAGTAATAGTGTCAGGCCTTGGGACCTCCCCTTGAGGTAGATCCCACTTTGGGCCTGTTGCTGGACCTTCTTTTCCACGGTCTCCTCTTCATTTCCATTCCTGAAGTTCTTTCCAACAGGAATTATTTTGGGTCAGAGTTTTTGACTGTGGGATGGCAACCCTCTCCCTCACTTGATGCCCTGTCTTCCTGCTGGAGGTGGGCTCTACTGTCAGGCAGACCCAAAAGGACATGCATACTATGTACTCACTAATAAGTGGATATTAGCCAAAAAAAAGAGAGAAAAAATAATACAGAATACCCAAGATACAGTCCACAGAAATTGAAAAGGGCAACAAGCTAAAGGGCCCAAGTGAGGATTTCCAGTTCCTTTCTTCATTTCTACTACTTTACATTATCAGAGTGCCTCTGTATCAGTGAGTATTATATGAATAAGTTTGTTGTTATTTTATTTTTTAAATAATTTTTATTTCATTCACAGTAGAGTTTTTTCATGCAATGTATTCTGATTGTGATTTCTTCTCCACCAATGTCTTTGAGATTTTCCTATCTCTCCTCTCATCCAAATTCACATTCTGTCTGTCTCTCCTTAGAAAACAAACAAGCATCTAAATAATAATAGTAAGTTAAAACAAAACAAAACCTGAATGGAGCAAAGCAAACAGAAGAAACAAAAAAAAAGAAAGAAAGAAAGAAAAATCATGAGAGTCACATATAGATGTAGAGACACATACAGTTTTTTAATTTAGTTGCTTTTTTATGTATTCACTTTATATCCCACTCACTGCCCATCTCCTGGTCACCCTCCACAATCCTTCCCGCTTCTCCTCTTCTCCTCAGAGTGGGTAGGGGCACCCCTGGATATCCTACCACACTGGCATTTCAAGACTTTGCAAGGCTAGAAGCTGCTTCCTTTCCCACTGACTCCAGACAAGGCAGCCCAGTTAGGGGAACAGGATCCACAGACAGGCAAAATCTTTAGGTGCAGCCCCTGTTCCAGTTGTTTGGGACCCACATGAAGACCAAGCGGCATGTCTGGTATACATGTGCTGGAAGGCCTTGGCCCAGCACTTCTTAAGTTCTTTGGTTGGTGGTTCAGACTCTCAGAGACCCAAGGGTCCAGGTTAAATGACTCTTGATGGTCTTTCTGTGAAGTTCCTGTCTTCTGTGGGGCCCACAATGCTTCCTTCTATTCTTCCATAAGAGTCTCCAAGCTCCATCCACTGTTTGACTGTGGTTGTCTGTACTTGTCTGAGTCAGCTGAAAGAAATGTTCAAAGTCCTTAGTCATCAGGGATGTACAAATAAAAACAACTCTGAGGTTCCATCTTACACCCATAAGAATGGATAAGGTCAAAAACTCAAGAGATAGTAAATGCTGGTGAGAATGTGGAGCAAGAGGAACATCTCTTACTGCTGGTGGGATCACAGTCTTCTACAACCACTTTAGAAATCAATTTGTTTCTCATAAAACTAGAAATAATTCTACCTCAAGACCTAGCTATACCACTCCTGAGCATATACCCAAAAGATGCTCCAATATCCCATAAAGACACTTGTTCAACTATGTTCATAGAAGCGTTATTTGTAACAGCCAGAAAGTTTAAACAACCTAGATGTCCCTCAACTGAAAAATGGACACACACATTTTTACATATAGGAATCCCATAAAAACAAAACTAGAAGCTACAATATATATGCAAAGGATATATAAGGTTAAAAATGCTGTTATAACCTTATGAAAGAAAGAACCCCCAATAATGCCAATGAGTTTATTTTTTGTTGGACATGTGTTTATAGGAGTGGAACCTGATCTAACAATGAGACTCTATAAGAGAGAACTAATTTTTTTTTGCTAGTAGTTATAAGTTGGAGATAGTTTCTGGGTAGGGATGGAGGCTGTGTCTACTTTCCTGGGCACTGGGACCTTATCTGGTGCAGACTTTTGCACAGTCTCTATGGTTTCATATGTGCATTGTTCCATCTGTGTTTACAGGAATTTAATTTTTTGATGTCCTCTGTGCTCTCTGATTCTAAAACTTTCTGCCTCTCATTCTATATGGTTGGCTAAACCATTAGAGGAGAGATTTGATGAAGTCTTTCCATTTAGAGCTGAGTGTTCTAGCATCTCTCATTTCCTTGCACATTACTCAGTTGTGGTTATATGTACTTGCTCTCGTCTACTTCAGGAAGAGGCTTCTCTGATGATGACTGAGCAAGGCACTGATGTTCAGGTATAGAAGAATGTCATTAAGAGTCATCTTATGGCCACATTCCTTTAGCAGAACAATAGTATTTAGTCTCTTCCTAGGTCCCTGGATTTCAGATTCTTGACCAACCAAGCAGTATCAGAGATGAGTTCTAACTCATTGAGTATTCCTTAAATCCATCAAACATTAGTTAATTAATACCAAAAATTTTGTGCTACTGTTGAACTAGAACATCTTGTAGACAGGTCGTCATTGTATACCAAAGGGTTGGTACAATGGTCAGTATTTAACTTTCTCATTTGGTAGCACGCAAAGTATATTCCAGTATCATTAATACTGCTCAGTAGGGATGAAGTCTCTAGGTAGCCACAAGCTTGACTTTATTCAGTGAATTATGTAGGCATTGTCTTCAGCAACAGAGCCTTATCATCCATTTATGGAGAGCAAACAATCTCAATTGTTTCGTGGTTCCCATTTGTATAACAACTCAATTAGATGTAACCCATTCCCAGCACTGGAAGCTTCATTTTCTGGTGGTAGATGTTTAGTTGGGGCTCTGTCTTTTCATTATTTGTCAATTTCATTTAGATCACTCCATATATGTATATATTTTAGAAAGCTCCTACTATATTAGGTTTCCACATGACTCCTCAAATGGCCTTTAGTTTTAAGTGTCACTCCTCATATTCCTTCTCTTATCCATTTCCCTCCACCTTCCTGTTTGATCCTTCCATTCCTGGGCCCCTTCTCTATAAATAAATCTTTATTATATTTTCCCTTACTAGGCACATTCATCCCTTCCACCTACTCCTTTTCTCTATACTGAATGCCTGTGGTTATATAGATTGTAGATTGCTAATTGAAGACTTAGCAGGTAATATTCACGTATAAGTAAAACACACCATATCTGTCATTCTGTGATTGAGTTATCTCACTTAGGAATTTTTTTTCGAGCTCCATTTATTTACCTGTGAGTTTCATCTTTTGACAGCTGAGTAATATTCTATTGTGTAAATGTACCATATATTCTTTATCTTTTCATTGGCAGACAGGCATCTATGCTGTTTCCAATTTCTGGCTATTGTTAACTGATTAGCAATGAATATAGCACACATATTTTTGTAGTAGGAAGAAGCATCTTTTGGGATTATGTCAAGAATAATATAGATGGGTCTTGAGGTACATCTGTTCCCAATTTCCTGAGGGACAGCAATTGATTTTCATAGTAGTGTATAAGTTTGCACTCCCATTAGCAGTAGATGAGTGTTCTCCTCACTCTTCTTCATCCTTTGCAGCATGAGCTATTTCTTTTATTGATCTTGGCCACTCTGAAGGATGTAAGATGAAATTTCAAAATTGTCTTGATTTGCACTTCCCTGTTGCTCAAGGATGTTGAATATTTCTTTAAGTGTTTGTTTCTCAGTTCCCTCTTTTGAAAATTTATATATCGATAGACACACATGGAATTTTAATTGAATCATTTGTTTGCTTGATGGCCATCTTTTTTCAGTTTTTCATATTTTAGATATAAGCTCTGTATGAGATGTGTAGTTGGTAGAAATTGTCTCCCATTATTGGGTAGCTTTCCATTTTGTTTGAATGAGTGTGTTATTCACTTTACAGTTTTATGAGGTCCCTTATAAATAGTTGATCTTAGTGCCTGAGCTATCAGTGTTACATTCAAAAAAGTCTTTTCCTATGCCATTGAGTTAAAGGCCAATCCCCACTTTCTCTTATATGAGATTCATTGTATTATGTTGGGGTCTTTGATCCAGTTGGTGTCAAGTTTTATGCAGGGTGATAAATAGGAATACATTTTTACTCTTCAAGAAGCAGCCATCTAGTTTGGACATCACCATTTATGAAGATGCTATTGTTTAGTTTTCCTGTACATAAATTTTTTATGTATTTCTGTCTTCTTTGTCTAAAATAATGTGTTCATAAGTATATAGTCTTATGTCTGGGTCTTCAGTTTGATTCTGTTGATCAATATATCTGTTTTTTTTGTGCCAATAGTATGGCATTTATATTAGTATAATTCTTTAGTAAAACATGAAATTGGGAAGAATGATACATATGACAGTTCTTTTATTGTTCAGGAATGCTTTAATTAGCCTTGTTTTATTGTGTTTCAGTGACTCAAAATTGTCCTCTTGAGTTCTGTGGAGAATTGTATTAGATTCAGTGCAATCTGCAAGAATTGCAGAATCTGCAAAATTACCTTTAATAATATAATCATTTTACTATATTAATCCTACCAGTCTATAAGCATGGGAGACCTTTCAGTCTTCTTATATCTTCTTCAATTTTTTTTCAAAGACTTGAAGTTTTTATCATACAAGGCTTTCATTTGCTTTAAGGCTATTGAGAAAAGTGTTGTTTCCCTGATTTCTTTCTCCATCTCTAATTTATATACATGAAGGCTACTGATTTTTGTGAGTTGATTTTGTACCTTGCTGCTTTACTTAAAGCATTCCTCCGACGTAGGAATTTCCTAGTGGAACTTTTAGAGTTAGTTATGTGTACTCTCGTATTATCTGTATCTAGATACTTTGATTTCTTTGCTTCCTATATGCATCCTCCTTGATGTTTTTTAGTTGTCTTTTTGCTCTAAGACTTCTAGTATTACATTGAATAGGTATGGGGAGAGTGAAAAACCTTGCCTTGTTCCTGATATTCATGAAATGTTTTGAGTATGTCTCCTTTTAGATTGATATTGGATGTGGGCTTGCTGTAAATTGCTTTTATTATGGAGAGGTATGTATCTTCTTTCACTAGCCTCTCGAGTACTTTTATCACAAAAGAATGTTGGACTCTTTTGTCAAAGGCATCTTCTATACTTAATGAGCTGTTTGTACTTTTGTCTTTCAGATTGTTTATATGGTAGATAATATTTATCAATTTAAGTATGTTGAACCATCCCTGCAACCTTGGCGCATCCTCTTGATGTGTTCTTGGATTCTATATCCAAGTATTTTATTGAGAATTTTTTAATTTATCATGGTTTGTAATTCTCTTTGTTTATTCTATCTTTATGTGGTTTAGGTATCAGGATAATTGTTATCCCTTACAAAAACATGAGACTTGTTTTCTCTGCTCTGTTTTTGTTTAATACTTTGAGAAATATTGGCATTAATCCTTCTTTGAATTCTGTGCTAACACAATCTGGCCCTGAGCAGTTTTTTGGTTGAGAGATTTTAATGACTATTTCTATTTTACTAGATGAAATATTTTTTTTTATTTTTATTCGATCTTGATTTAATTTTAGAATGAGGTATCTATTGAGGAAATTACCCATTTCTATTTAGATTTTGCATTTGCTGGAGTAGAGGTTTTTAAAAAGTATGTTGTTACAGTTCTTTGGATTTCTTTAGTGTCTGTTATTATGTCTGCCTTTTCATCTCTAATTTTGTTAATTTGGAATTTCTCTCTGTGTATATGTTTTAGTTGATTTGGCTAAGGGTTTGTCAATCTTAATTTTCTTGACGGTCCAACTATTCATGTCTTTAATTCTTTGTGGTTTTGTGAGATTTTTTTGTTTGTTTTGGTTTTTGTTTCTGCTTTATTAATTTCATCCCTGGATTTGATTATTTCTTTCCATATACTCTTTTGGGCGTGATTTGCTTTCCTTCTTCCTTCCTTTCTTTCTTCCTTTCTTTCTCCCTTTCTTTCTTTCTTTCTTTCTTTCTTTCTTTCTTTCTTTCTTTCTTTCTCTCTTTCTTCCTTTCTCTAGAGGTTTTAGGTACGCTATTACACTACTAATATGAGATCACTCCAATCCTTTTTATGTAGTCATTTAGTGCTATGAACTGGCCTTTTAGAATCATGTCTATTGTGCCCTATAAGTTTGGGTATTTGTGTTTTCTTTTTCATCTAATTTTAGGAAGTCTATCTATCTATCTATCATCTATCTATCTATCTATCTATCTATCTATCTATCTATCTATCTAACCTATCTCTCTCTGACATGATCCAGTTTTTATTTAATACTGATTTGTTCAGTTTCCCTGAGTTTTAACCTTTATAGTGCTCTTGTTGTTGTTGATATCCAACTTTACTCCTTGGTGGTCAGATAGAGTGCATGGCATTACTTCAAATTTTTCTATCTGTTGATTCTTGTTTGTATCTCAGTATGTAATCACTGTTGAAGAAGATTTCATGAGCTGCTGAAAAGATATATTCTTTTGTGTTTGAATAAAATGTTCTGTAAATATCCTCTAGATCCATTTGGTGCTAACATTTAGCTCTAGTCAAATGATATCATTTAACTGCAGAATTTCTCTGTTTAGTTTTGTTCTGGATGACTTGTTTATTAGGAAAAGTGTGGCATGGAAGTAACCCACAATCACTCTATGAGGAGCAGTATGTGATTTAAGATGTAGTAATGTTTCTTTTATGAACTTGGGTGTCCTGTGTTTTGTTCATTGATTTGCAATGTCCTGTTTGTGGATATTTCCTTTGGAGAATACATAGTATCATTACATATCTCTTCTGATTATTTTTGGTTCAAAGTTGATTTTGCCAGATATTAAAATGGATACACTCACTTGATTCTTGGATCTATGTTCTTGGATTATCTTTTTATATCCTTTTACTCTGAGGTTAAGTCTATCTTCGATGTTAAGATGTGCTTCTTGGATGCAGAAGAAGCACAGATTTTGTTTTCAAATACAATCTGTGAGCCTGTGCCTCTTTACTAAGGAATAGAAATGTTGAGAATAATCAACTAGTAGTGTGTCTGGATTCCTATTGTTTTGTGGTGGTGGTGTTTTCTTGTTTATTTGTTTTTGTTCTTTTCTTAACTCTTTTGATTTTATTGTCTGATGGTTATTGTAGGCATAAAGCTTGTTTACATAATAATGTACATATTTTACTTCATGTTCTTTCTTTGGGGAATGTTCTTCCTGGCAAGGCTAATGACTCCTTGATAATCAAAAACAGCATGATTCCAAGAAATGAGAATATGTCTGGTGATCCTCAACAAAATGTGGATGCTGTAACCTTCTGAACAGCCCCCAAGGCTGCAGGAAAGAACTCTAAAAACATGAGTTCAAGAACACACAAATCAGTGTAAGGGCTGTTCTTTACATGATTTCTTAACTATGAAGAATTTAAGAATGCAATATGAATTATTTGAAACTTCATAGACCTGAAAAACAAACAATCAAACAAGCAAACAAATAACAAACCAGAAGCAGCTGCACGGCATCAGCTTAGGCAGAAAGACACTGAAGGAGACATGATTTGCTCAATACAGGAAAAAATAATGGATCATGAAAGATAAAGGAATAGTTAAAAAAAAAACAAGGCTTAGATAGATGATTATATAATATTAGTGGTAAAGTAGTAGAACCACCAACAACTAAATTTGATCCATATATTCTACTTCCTAAATGAGGTAGTTATATGGGTGATCCAAACAGAGGTTGGGGCCAAACAAAATGTCTGGTATTGAGAAAAAGGATGATGGGTTAATGATAGTCCTACTTGTGGGGATCACTTAATACTTTCTAATAATAAACTTTGGAGTTGCTAAGATAAAAAGAAAAATCCTAATATTAAAATAACATATTGAGGTAGCTAATAATTTATAAAACTGAGCTTCAATGCTGCCTGCATCTACATAAAAAAGAGCTAGCTAAATTGCAAAATAAATAAATAGCATTCCCAATTAACTTTGACCCCTGAGATCTCCCAAACACTAGACAACCAACCAGGCAGCATACACCAGCTGATATGAGACCCCCCAACAACAGCAGAAGGCTGACAGGCCTGGGTTCAGTCAGAGAAGATGCACCTAACCCTCAAGAGACTGGAGACCCTAGGGAGTTAACAGGTCTGGTGGGGTGGGTGGTAGGTGGTTGGGACATCCTTGTGGAGACAGGTTGGTGGGGGAAAGGTATGGGATGTGGAACAGTTGGGGGGTGGACCTGGAGGGGAATAAAATCTGGAGTGTAAATAAATAAATAAATAAACGATTAAATAAATAAACTACTATACTTAAAGCTAACTTTCTCACATAAAAATAGCCTCTATATGTAGACTTGGCAATCAAAAGCACTGTGCCCAGTAAACTGCAGAGGACTTGCTATGTTAAAAAAATATACTTTCTGTCTGGTCCTTTGCCTCAAATGTGCTCTGTATTTCAGTTTCTATTTCTAAAAGCCAGGGGGCTAAGGTCATAAAATGCTGATCCATGGAATGATCAAAAGCGAACCTGGGGTAAATGATTAAAATGATATGCAATTTTTAAGGAAGCAGCTTGTGCAAATAAAAGACTGGACTTTAGTCTGCAGGAGAGAGTTGTCAGCTTGCATCCACCAATGACTCTGAGTCATTCTTTTGCTCCTCCCATTCACCCTCAGGACCCTCTTTCCAGTGGAGGCTGGAATTCAGCAGATTTCTTAGATTTTTGGCTGTTTGTTTTGCCTGTAATTTTTTAGATTTAATATTTTGTTTGACCAAAATATCTATTTCTTCTAGTATGTCTTCAATGCCTGAGAGTCTCTTTTTTCATTTCTTGTATTCTGTTGGTGATACTTGCTTCTGAGTTTCCAGCTCTAGTTCGTAAATCTTTCATTTCTAGTTTTCTCTATGTTTAGGTTTTCTTTATTGGCTCTATTTCTACTTTTAGGTATTGTACACTTTTCTTCATTCCATTCCATTGTTTGTTTGTATTTTCATAGATTTCATTAAGTGATACATTCATATCCTCTTTAAGCTCTTTGATTAAATTTATAATCTTATTTTGAAGTCCCTGTCTTACACTTCAACTATATTACCTGTCTCAATACTCTACTAGAATAGGGTTATTTGGGCCCAGTGGAGATATATTTTTCTGGCTGTTGTTTTCTTGCTGGCATCTCGGTATTTGCATTTGGGGTAATTGTAATTCTAGGTGCTGATATATGGTCTTGTGTTTATTGGGTAGTTGTATATTTGTTTGTTTGTTTCTGTTTCCTTTACTTATTGCTAGGAGACTGTGGTATTTGTAGTTGCTTGGTAATGAATTCCAGGAGTGGCCACTATGGGTGCTGAGTAAAACATGTTTCTATGTATTAGGAGCTGACATTAGAGAATGAGAATAGAATAGAATTGGGAGGTGATAAGAGGGTCCACATGAGGGAGAAAAGTTAGGTGTACCACCTGAATCTAGCCCTTTGGGAATGGTGAAAGAGCAGAAGAAGATGTCTCAGGATGTGATTTGCTATAACTCTGGGGATACAACTGGAAGTGATTGGAATTGGGATGAAGGAGAGTAGTCTACTTGATTGTCTAGCTGACATGACCAGCAAGTTTCAGGGAAGCCAGCTCTGCTGGAGTTGGTTGCTGAGACAAACAGACGGGCTGCTGAGGGCTTAGGAGAAAATCTGTGAAATCAATTGAATATGAGAGCAAAGAGGAAAGAGAGGTTACAGAAGATAATCTGCTACAAAGCTAGGATTAAGACTGGTTGATTCAAATTCAGGGAAAGTAGAGAGAATGAAGATTATCTATATCCTAGTGGCGGGTCTCTAGCAAGTGCCTGTGGGAGCTGAGGGATGAATTGAAGGGTTTATGTCATTGTTTCAATTAATTTGCAGTGCCCTAATAACAGGATGTTACACATGCTTTTGTGTATCTATTTGGTATCAGTATAAACAGTTTTTGCTTATTTGTAATTGGAAAGCATTTTCCCAGCACTGTGTTGTCTGTGTGTATGCCCGTGCATGAGTGTGTGTGTGTGTATCTGTTTTCGTGTTTGTGCATAAGTGTATATAGGGACATACGCATTCATGTGCATATGGACATACCCTGGAGCTCATTGATTTGGTAGTCTGTCTATCAAGACCAAAAGATTTTCTTATCTTTGCTTCCTTATTGCTATCACTATGAGTACACACTACTGTACTAGGATTTTTACATATTACTAGGAATCTGTCTTAGTAAGGGTTGCTACTGCTGTGATAAACATTTTAAATTCCACAGTCTTTAGGGGCTCAAACAATGTAAAAATTCACCCATTTAAAAGTACTCAAAGTATATGTCAAAGTTCAAAGTCTCTCTAGTATATTCAAGGTCTCCCTAAAGTAGCTAGTCTCTAAATTACACAGTCTTTCAACTATGAACTCTACTAAAAGCTAAAAACGCAAGTTAAATTCTTTCTTATTCTAAAAGTGAAGAGCCAGGGCACAGTTTTATTCAAATGAAATCAAAATTGTGTTGATTTGAATAAATATGGCCCCCATAGAATCATGTGTTTGGAAGCTTGGCCAGAGAGAGTCACATTATTAGGATATGTGGCCTGGATGGAATAGATGTGGCCTGTTGTCACTGTGTGTCACTGTTCAGGCAAGCTTTGAGGTCACATATATACTCAACCTATGCTCAGTTTGGAATGTAGTCCCTTTTCTGCTGCCTTCTGATCAAGATGTAAAATTCTTAACTCCTTTTCCAGTGCCTTGTCTACCTGCAAGTTGCCATACTTCCCACCATGATGAGAATTGACTAAGCCTCGGAAACTGTAAGCCAGCCCCAAATTAAATGTTTTCCTTTATAAAAACTGCAGTAGTCATGTTGTCTGTTCACAGCAGTGAAATCATAACTAAGGAAAAATGAAAGTCCAATTCAGTGTTTGGCTTCTGGGCCTTATCTTCTGGGTTCCAAAGCACTAGAGCAGCCTTATCTCTCTGGCTTTGCTATCCACGGCAAACAGAGCGTCTTCTAGGTGCAGACCAGCTTCACTGTACAGCGAATGCTGCCTTTAGTGGTTATCCCAGGTACTGACATGTCCAAATTCTGGGCCCTCCTCTCCAACTTTAACCAATAGCCTTTCCTGGCATCTCACCTAGTTTCCATGCTTTCTTCATGCCTTCAAAATCAGTACCACCTGGAAAATGAGTACACATTATTATATGTTCAGTTGTCAGCACAGGGCATAGCTTTGGCTGAATCTGGACCGTAAATTCTGTGTTCTGATTCTGAATAAACATTTCCCAGAAATTTTGCCTCAGTGGTGCCGATCTATATTCTTACTCGAATCTCCTTCATCAGTCCCACCTGATTAGCTATAATGGTTCCAACAAAACAAAAACTTTACATAAGTGGTTTAGTGTGTCATTAAACACAACTAATTATTCAGCTCAAATGACCTTAGATTGTAAATAGTTGTAATAACTTTCCTCTTTGCTTCGTTGACAGTATCACTTGTATTTTTTTTCTATAAGATTAACTTGACGTTGTCTATTTTATTATGGCAATCTATTGCTTTTACTCAAATTACCTTGATTATTCTAGATAGTCAACCTACAGGCAACTAAAAATGTTGGAAACTACATCTTTCTGACAGCTCATGTGGTCTAAGTCACTTCTATGGAGTTTAGTGTGTCCAAGAGTGTTTCTCATCAGTCTTTACTGATGATATATGCTTGGGGATAAAGGATAATATAGTTTGTCTCTGGCCAGAAAGTCCTGAAGCCTTTGAGATGTTTATTTCCATATTAATGAGCTTCCCTGCTCATTAGTATGGAGTATTTCACCTGCTGCCCTGGGTAGTGTTCTGACAACTTGAGAGAGGCTGGTGTCATTTGAGAGAAGAAACTATACATTGAGAAAATGTCCTCTCCAATTTGGCCTGTGGTCAATGTGTGGGTTATTTTTCTGATTAATACTTGATGTTGGAGGTCCTACACCAATGTGGGTGATGCCAATCCTCACTAAGTGATTCTGAGTTATATAAGAAAGCAAGCTAACAAGCCATGAGGAGCAAGCCAGTGAGCTTTTGTTTTAGTTCCTAACCTTATTTTTCCTCAATGATGGGTATAAACATAGAGTTGTAAGAAGAGATAAATCATTTCCTCTCCAGGTTGCTTTTGGTCAGGGTGTTTTGTTAGAACAATAGAAATCCTAAGAAGACTTCTTCCTTAAGAACATCTTGTGTCTTAACAGACTTTTAGCCAAGATGGAAGGTTTTATTGGGAAAGAAATTACTACACAAAGTATCTATAACTGAAGTTTGTAAGAACTGGCATCTTGGCAATATTAGGTCTTCCTTTGGTGAAGATACGTTTTATTTATAACTTTTATTTTCTTGTATCTTTAATGAGATGTTTGTGATTTTCCTTGCATAGCTCTTAGTTATGATTTAATGGGTTTATGCCTAAAGGTTTTTCTGTCATTGGCTTTTTCTTATTTCTATACCTCCTTGAAATAAAAATTGATCAAATTTAACAAACAACACCTACACTCATATAAATTAAATAATCCCTCCCTAAAGTGGTAAGCCAGAGCTTTGAGTTCATGCCTTTTAGATACACACACACACACACACACACACACATGTTCACACACACATTCTTCAATAAACTGTATTATTTAGAAAGACAAATGAACCATTGTTTTAGAGATTAATAGCATTTTATTGTGCATATCTGTAACACTTTCATTAACCATTACTTTGTTGAAGTATAGGTAAATTGTTTTTATTTTCTGGTTACTAGAAATAGAGAAGCTATGAACATGGCTGATCAAGTAGTTGTGGATTAAGATGTTAAGTCATTAGGGTATAAGCCAGGGAGTACAAAATAAGTCTATCAGCTATATCTTGCTGGGTCATGTGGTAGATTTATTAATACTAAGTTGCCTTGGTTGCTTCTCAGGATGGGAAAGTAAGCCCATATTTCTGCAACGTCTATCAAGTTAGGACATATTACTCAGATGATTCAAGCTTGATCAGACTTGAAATTCTCTTCTCTGCAGTCTATCTTCCATGGTTTCAGAAAACATTATGCAAGTTTTCAAGGGAGGGAGGTAATTTAACAGTTCTCATTAGCTGCAGCACCTGTGAACCACAACAATTATCAGCATGACTAGATATACAAAAAGGTAAAAGTGTCACTTACATGTCAGTGGCAACCAACAGCTGTCTATTTGAACTCCAGGTCTACTAAGAAAGACAAAAATCAGAAAT
Source organism: Grammomys surdaster (assembly GCF_004785775.1). Taxonomy (NCBI): domain Eukaryota; kingdom Metazoa; phylum Chordata; class Mammalia; order Rodentia; family Muridae; genus Grammomys; species Grammomys surdaster. Next base: position 2,195,967 of record NW_021620848.1, on the reverse strand, counting down.
TGTACTGAAAAACTAGCCAGGTTCCCAGGGCAAATGAAATAAAGGACCATAAAAAACACTAAAACCACCACTTGCTAGACCAGCATAATTTTGGACCACATTCTAAATCTTATCCTTTTTAGAGCCAGAAATACAGAAAATCTTCTGAGAAAGAGTCTTACCCACAAATAAATGTAGCTACTACCCCTCATCAAAGAAGTCTCTCTTTATAGCAAATGGAGACCAACACACAACCTCTCCCTCCCTCTCTCTCTCTCTCTCTCTCTCTCTCTCTCTCTCTCTCACACACACACACACACACACACACACACACACACTTGCTCTCTCTCTCACACATGCTATCACCACTACTACCACCACCACTACCACCACCACCAGATTACAATGCAGTGATACACAGATTGCTGGAAGCTGTGCCCAGGGAATATATCCAAATCACAGTTTCTGTATCTATGTCCCAGAAAACATGTCAGAAGAAGGAGGAAGAACCATTGTGAAGCCCAGAATATAGGTAGTCTACTGTATAATCTGAAATAATCCTCATAGTATGGATGTGTAAATAAGACTATAAGAAAAAGACACATTAATGTAAAATGAGGAAAACGCTTTAGAGTCCCGCTCCTAGAGAAAGAACTAAAGGCAATGATCAATCACTTGGAAAAGTGGAATTATCATCTGCCAAGGATGAACTATTTTATTGCTTGTCTAGTGTTCTGTCTTGCAACTATATACAAACAGAGAACAAAAAAAAAACAGACTCTGAAGATTCTATTTTTGTATAAATACACACACAGACACTCATACACACACACACACACAATCAAACAAAAGGAGGCTATCAACTTGAGAATGGGGGCACTTGAGAGTTTGGAGAAGAGTATATTGCTTTTAATGTAGACGTAGAATTTAGAAAACAAATTTCTATACATTAACATGGTAGTAGTAGTAGTAGTGTGAGATAAACTGAGCAGGAACTAGGACTTTGACCCACAGTTTAGTGAATATTCCTTTAGGTAACTATTATCAGGTAATTGCAGGACTTTTAACAGTATCCACGTATGGATTTCTCAAAAAGGATGAACTTGTATTTGAACATGTGAGGTGTGTGCATTGACAAATTAAATTGACCAGTCAAAAGATAAACAATGCAAATACCTGACTCTACAACCTGTTGGCTCCTTGCAGCTGGCAGGTCCAGGTGAGAGGAGAGAGAGATCCCAGTCCAGCCAGGTCTCTCTGGGGCTGAATGGGATGGTGAGTGTCATGGCCAAAAGAAACACACCTAGCCTGGAGTCTTGTCCAGGCAGGAACTCAACTTTAATGTAACAACCTCTTGTTTATTTAAACTCAGAGCATAGGGAGGAGGGGTTTTGGAGGGGTGAGATGACATAGGGGCAGGGAAGGGTGATAAGGGTATAGGTGACTGACAGGGGCAATGGCAAAGCTCTACATCAGCAACAGCTTAGCAGAGGCGGGGCCAAACAGGTCTTGTTGAATCACTCCAGTATGGAAGTGACTAAGACAGGTCTCAAACTCGAGCCAGGTTTAGGGTCTCCCAAAAGGCCACAGAAACTTGAGCCAGGCTTGGGTTTGTCCACAAGGCTCAAACCAGGCCTGAAATGGTGCCCAACAACAACCTACAGGTTAAACCTGGCCCATACTCTATTTTTGCATGACCCGTGAATCTAGCTGAGATTTTGTATTTTTTTAGGGTTTAAAACTTATCCCATGAAAAATGACATTGTGGTTTAGACTTTGGGAGCTCTGGTTGAAACTTTTGATACTCCTTCTAGAAAGGACCAAAGCATCCACACTTTGGTCTTCCTTCTTGTATGTGAGTTTTATGTGGTCTATACGTAGTTTCTTAGAAATTGTGAGCTTTTGGGCTAATATCCACTTATCAGTGTGTGCATACCATGTATGTTCTTTTGAGATTGGGTCATCTCACTCAAGATGATATTTTCCAGCTCCATCCATTTGCCTAAGAATTTCATGAACTCATTGTTTTTAATATCTGAGTAGTACTCCATTGTATAAATGTACCATATTTTCTGCATCCATTCTTCTGTTGAAGGGCATCTGGGTTCTTTCCAACTTCTGGCTATTATAAATAAGGCTGCTATGAACATGGTGGAGCATGTGTCCCTGTTGTATGTTAAAAGGTCTTTTGGGTATATGCCCAGGAGTGGTATAGCTGGGTCCTCAGGTAACACTATGTTCAATTTTCTGAGCTACCTCCAGACTGCTTTCCATAGTGGTTGTACCAGTTTACAATCCCACCAACAGTGGAGGAGTGTTCCTCTTTCTCCACATCCTCGCCAACATGTGCTGTCACCTGTGTTTTTTATCTTAGCCATATAGACTGGTGTGAGGTGGAATCTCAGTGTTGTTTTCTTTTGCATTTCCCTGATGACTAGGGATGCTGAACACTTCTTTAGGTGCTTCTCAACCATTCGAGCTTCCTCAGTTGAGAATTCTTTGTTCAGCTCTGTGCTCCATTTTTTAATAGGGTTCTTTGATTGTCTAGAGTCTAATTTCTTCAGTTCTTTGTATACCTTAGATATTAGCCCTTTATCAGATGTAGGGTTGGTGAAGATCTTTTCCCAATCTGTTGGTTGCCGCTCTGTCCTATTGACTGTGTCCTTTGCTTTACAGAAGCTTTGCAGCTTTATGAGGTCCCATTTGTCAATTTTTGGTCTTAGAGCACAGGCCATTGGTGTTCTGTTCAGGAACTTTTTCCCTGTGAATATGTATTCCAGGCTTTTTCCCAGTTTCTCTTCTATTAGTTTCAGTGTGGCTGGTTTTAGGTGGAGGTCCTTAATCCACTTGGAATTGAGCTTTGTACAAGGAGATAAGTATGGATCAATTTTCATTTTTCTACATGCTGACCACCAGTTGGACCAGCACCATTTGTTGAAAATGCTATCTTTTTTCCACTCGATGGTTTTAGCTCCTTTGTCAAAGATCAAGTGACCATAGGTATGGGGGTTCATTTCTGGGTCTTCTATTCTATTCCATTGATCCTCTCACTTGTCTCTGTTCCAATACCACACAGGTTTTTTTTTTTTTTTTTACCACTATTGCTTTGTAGTACAGCTTGAAGTCAGGGATGGTGATTTCCCTGGAAGTTCTTTTATTGCTGAGAGTAGTTTTCGCAATCCTGGGTTTTTTGTTATTCCAAATGAATTTCAAGATTGCTCTTTCTATCTCTGTGAAGAATTGAGTGGGAATTTTGATGGGGATTGCATTAAATCTGTAGATGGCTTTTGGCAAAATAGCCATTTTTACTATATTAATCCTTCCAATTCATGAGCATGGGAGATCTTTCCATCTTCTGAGATCTGCTTCGATTTCTTTCTTCAAGGGCATGAAGTTCTTGTCATACAGGTCTTTTACTTGCTTGGTTAGGTTCATACCAAGGTATTTTATATTATCTGTGACTGTTGTGAAGGGTGTCATTTCCATAATTTCTTTCTCAGCCACTTTATCTTTTGAGTAGAGGAAGGCTACTGATTTGCTTGAGTTAATTTTATATCCAGCCACTTTGCTAAAGTTGTTTATCAGGTTTAGGAGTTCTCTGGTGGAAGTTTTGGTGTCACTTAAGTATACTATCATACCATCTGCAAATCGTGAGATTTTGACTTCTTCCTTTCTAATTTGTATCCCTTTGACCTCCTTGTGTTGCCTAATTGCTCTGGCTAGGACTTCCAATACTATATTAAATAAGTAGGGGGAGAGTGGGCAGCCTTGCCTAGTCCCTGATCTTAGTGGGATTGCTTCAAGTTTCTCTCCATTTAGTTTGATGCTGGCTACTGGTTTGCTGTATATTGCTTTTACTATATTTAGAGCTCCCAAAGTCTAAACTGCCAGCCAGAGAGCACAAAGGGAGAGACTCATGCACCTGTATAGGGAATTGAGGTTACCTTGCTAGACTTCAGTGAAAGTGGAGGGTCATGGCCCCCAAAAGTTTGGATCCCTTACTGTGTGGGAATTTGAGAGCAGGGAGATTGGACTGGGAGGATGTTTGGAGCACACCCTTACAAAAATTAGGAGGAGGGGTTATGGGATAAGGGGTTTTGGGGGAGAATGGGAGAGAAGATAACATTGCAAGGTAAATACGTATAATATCCAATAAAAAAACCCACACAGATAAAGGGTCTAAAAAAAAAAGAGAGAGAGGGAGAGAGTTTACTTATTTTAAATTATTTTCAAAAGTTTCTAGGAGTTGCTAATTGGCTAAGATCCTATTTTAAGCTCTCCACAAAAGTATTTGAGTCTCTGTTCAATATTCTCAAGAGAGAGGTAAATCCTAATTTTCCTCAACAATTAATTGATAAAAGAGAGGTAATCTCACAAAAAGTAGAAGAAGCTCTTAGTAATCAATATATTATATAGTCTGATTAGTTGTCGGCGATGCTATAACAGTCCTTTGAGAAAAGATTATTAATATAGATTTATATATCCTTAAATAGGGTCTTCATGGCTCTCTGAGTGTGGAAGGAGCGACTGTTGGCACTTCTGCCCCGATTTTACAAGAACTCTGAAAAATTGGCTGTAAAAACAAAAGAGGGGGAATAGTACCCCCTTAGAAGGAGTCTGCCTGAAATACTCTCCATCATGCCTTGTTCACTTTTATTTCTCTAAAGCTGAAATCTCATGGCAAATCTGCTGCTGACTGCCTCTGGCACTACTGAGACCAACAAAACTTTGCCACAGATATGGGGAAGGACCCTCTTACCCTTAAAGGGAATGGCCCAGACCCACTTCCCTTATGGAGCCGAGGATTGATATGCCTGTCTGATACCACAGAAGGCACAGCTAACTGGCTACCAAAAAGATTAATGAAAAAAATAGATACCCCCACAAAGCCAGGCCCAACCATAAATAAGATGAATAACAATTTACATCCAGGGAAGAGAAATCTCCCTGAGAATCCCCTTCTTTTTCCTTTCCAGGTAAAAATGAATCACCCGTGATGTCTGCTGTTAGAAATTCTAATCCAGATGCTGGTCTCCGAACTTATACTACTCAGACCTTTGAAGGGCCACTGACAAGAACATCAAACAGCTAGAGATTGACATCACTAATCTGAAGAAATCCCTCGTTTCGCTGTCTGAGGAGACCTCCTAAAATTGCAAAGATCCTTATTGGACTTGATTTACTCTATTACAATAGAAAAGGCTGTGTACAGCTCTTGACTGTGTACAGCCCTTAAAGAAGAAGGTTGCCTTTACATAGACAAGACAAGGAGGGTTAAAGAGAGCATGAAATAGGTAGTGAAGGCTCTAAGAAAAATCAGAGAGAGAAGAGACAGATGAATGCTGGTACAAGAATTGGTTTTCAGCCTCTCCACGGTTGTCAACCCAATTTCCTCCCATCTTGGGACCATTATTTGGGCTCCTTTTGCTTTTTTCTGCTGGTCCCTGGCCCTCAAATAGGCGGACTAACTCTGTGATACAACAGATAAATAATTTGGTAGCAAAACCTACTCAGATACATTATCATAAGTTAGCTATGGAGTACTACGAGACTCAAGATGAGGTTGTTACTTTATACAGGGTGTTTCCAAAACCCATCTCTACCCAACCTAAAAGGGGGGACTTCTGCCCCTAGACCAAGCAGAGAGGGGCCACCCAGAATTCCCTCTGACAGGTGATCTGAATTCTTGCTTAGGGTGTGAGGCTAAGCACTGCAAGGGAATATAAATAAAAGATAAAAATATCTCTCTGGGTTCCCCGAGGGACAAGGCTGACTGTGTAGGGGTTGATGTCAAAAGTATCTCCTCTCCAGGAAAAAGACATCGGGATGGGTATGGCCCTTATGCCTCACTGGACAACGACAGGGGGACTGGAGCCATTACAAGGTCCCCTTCAAATACTGGAGGTCAGGCCTCTATCTCTGCCTTCACAAGTTTAGAATTGCCACAGCCCTTCTATACTTAGAGAAGGGAGCAGATGTCAGGGGCAGCCCTGATTACACACTGAAGGCCTAAAATCAGCCATAGGCCTATAATCAGCAATAGGCCTGTCATACATGTATACTAACACCAAGTCTTGGGTCTCAGTGGAAAAACATTGAAACAGATGACTATAAGCTAATGTAAACAGGCAGCTTTTGTGGAAATTAACAAGCCTGAGTAGCCATAGACCTTGTAAATAGGTAGCCTTGGCAGACAATACCAACATAGATAAGGACAAGCAAGTCATAGGCAGAGTCATAGTGAATTGTCCCCTGAACCTTCACCCAGGCGATACTTGGTTCTGAAGATACCTGTATTCCCCCTGAACACCCACACTCCAGTGTCATTCCCTTCCCTACATCCTGCCTTTCTGTGTTTATAACCCCTGTGTGAATGAATTATGATCTGAGAAAAAAATTTAAAAAAAAGAAAAGAAAAATGACATTGTGGCATAGAATATTTAAATATCTAATAATATGAGATATTAATATATCAGATATTAAATAATGAATGAAATAATTTCTTTATATGGTGTGTTCTTATTGATTTATCTCTGAAATATACAAAAAAATAATAGTTCCTGTAGAGACTTTGTGATGAGTAAAACTCAAAATATTGATTATTAAGACTTTGTATTAGTTCCTGAGGGCTTCCATAAGAAATTAATTAAAAAAAAAGTCATAAAAACAGCAGAAATTCATTCTGTTGTTATGGGATAGAAGTTCCAAATCATCAGAGCAGTGCTTCTTTAAAACACAGCTTTTCATGGTTCTTGGCATCCTTGACTTATGCTAACCTTTGGTACTTAACTATTGACTATCTTCTGTGCACCTTCTGCCTAATATGCTCACTTGTCTTTGTTTTTAGGTTCTACCATATCTCCTCAACTTGAAGTCCTTTGCTACATCTTGAGTGACATTTTTCCCCAAATGAGTTCAGATTCCCTCACAGGTTTCAAAATTTCAGCATTTGGGAACCTGTTATTAAATCACTAAAGTATTTTATTAAGGGATCTTACTGTCCAAATTTTCAAACCTCAGTCAGGTAGAAATGGAATGTACAGGACAGGAAAGGTAAATATTGTGAATCAGTGCAAAATGCAATATGAGATTATATTTATCTAAAAAGATACAGGGAAGTATTTGTTAGGTCATGATCTCTTCAGAGAGTTGAGCAGATATTGAGAAAATAGGTGTTAATTATGTGTGTGTGTGTGTGTGTGTGTGTAAAAGTATACATTTTGTGGTTGTATTGACAATTAGTGTAGAGATTTGAACCAAAATGAAATAACCTTTTTTAAAAAAAGTACCCAATACAAATAAGCAATAACATGTGACATACAGACTATCTTGAAGTACAGTATTTGGCTCCAATAATACTTTTCAGTGATAGTCAGGTCTTCTCTATTTGCCTTTGTAATATTGTTGTGGGTTTGGTCTAATGCTGCTTGTATTATGTTAATTTGGTCTCCCAAATTGCAGAGAATCTGAATGTCTGCACATAAGACACTAAGGTACCCTGCCTCTAGTTGGTTTTGATTAATAAATAAAGTTGCCAGAGGCCAATGACTGGTCAGGGAGACAGCGGTGAGATGTTTAAGATTCCCCAGACAAAGGACCAAGGAAGGAACAGGAAGAGACATAGCCACCATGCTGGAGAAAGAAGAGAGACACCAGGCCTGAGAGGTGCAGAAGACTGAGAGATAGCTATCATGTAGGTGTTAGGGAATGCAGTTAACAGGGCTGCATGTCTGGGACTGGGGCAGCAAAGATGGACTATAGATTTTAGTAAGTAGTAACAAGAGGATATCAGAGAGTGGGTCAGACACATGGAGGTTAGGAAGTGGCCCAGTTATTGAACTGCTTAAGTCATATGAAAATATAAAGCTGCATATGTTTGCATTTCATTCAGGAACCCAGAACATTGGGGCAGGTAGGGAGGAACGTTCCACCACCACTGCCGCAGGGATCTATTTGAATAGTGACAATTGGGATCTACTATATAATAATATTGTAGAGATTTAGCATTTTCTTTCAAATATTTTTGAAGTCATATATTATATATATTATCTAGAGATTCAGTCTTATTCCACAGACTTCCTGTGAATACATGTGGACCCAGCTCAAAAATAAAGCACAAAAATGAGCAGCAACAGGCCTCATGGATCACATATTTTGTTACAGAAACAGAAAGTGAATTCTAGTCAATGACTACTACTATGAAGGAGATTAATCATGGCAGAGAGATAGATTTCAAAGAAGACTTCTTCCAGATAGCCACAATGAACAATAATATAGCAATAAACAATGAGAAAAAGACATTCTTAAACACTCATGGGCACAGAACTCTAGTTGTACTGAAACATGAACAAAGCTAGGAATTGGAAAAGAAACTACAACCACTAGTTTATGAAACCAGAATAATCACTAAAAACTATCTATAAACATTTGTCCTTATATCCACAAGTATGTGTAGTCTTCACCCCTCATCAAGGAAATTTCTATTGCAACAAAGACTGTTACTGAAAACTACAACCAATCAAAACTTAGAATTGTAGCAACCAGTCCCACTGGATACATCTCCAAAGCATTCCTATACCTAAGGCTTAGGAACACTTTGGAAGAGTGGAGTGAAGACTGTAAAAGACAAAGATCAAGGAGTGTGCTACAAATAGTCTCCTAGTACTGTCATAAGCTACACCTAAAAAGGCTCACCAACAAACTGTCCAAATGTGAGGTAAATGTGGATTATAGCAATGGACATGTCAAACTGGAGGGGAAAAGCCAGAAAGAATAATAGGCACCTAGAAAATCTGAGAATCAAAGAGGTTGCCTTCTCCAGGGAAGAGTATACCTTTTGGCTCTCCAGTGCCAAAAGTTCATCCCTAAAAACACACATAAAGATAGCATTACAAGGACTGGGTGGATAGATTCTATTTAGAAGTCATATATATATGTATATATATATATACATATATATACATAAAACCAATAAAATACAGCATTAATTTGAAAGAGAAGGGGACAATGTCATGGGAGGAAATGGAAGGTGTAATTGAATTACAATTTCAAAAATAAAAACAAAAATAAAATAGTATCTTCATTTTTTAAAAAGAAGAATGAAAAGTAGATATAATCTTCTGAGGCCTGCCCCTGTAGATTTACTTCTACCAACAGTAACCTTACCAGCTAAAGTCTCCACAGTCTTCAGCAGCACAAGCAGAAAATGAGATGCTCAAAACATTATCCTATGGACGACATTTCAGATGAAAACTATAACAGTTTGAAGAAACTGAATTTTTAGGAATACCAAGAACACACTGTCCTCAATGACTTTTAGGTTGGAGATTGGGAAATATCAGTGTCCAATCTTTGTCTTGCTCCTTGTGCACTGATCCCATGACTGTGTGCTCCGATGACTGTGTGCTCCCATTACTGTGTGCTGGAACTCTTTAGGGAATGAACAAGAATCTAAGCAGCCATTGCTCTGACAGAGATTGCACTTTCACATCAGGAAGCTGCTGGTGACAAGTTAGATATCCTTCATATAGAAAAAAGGCAAGGTAGAATCAGGCCAAAAAGGATGATGTTCAAGCTATCGGATAGTTTGGGTGTTTTTTTAAGATCACAGCTGAGTGAGAAGATTAAGAAGCAAAAATTTCATCTTTCCAGGGCTAATGCAGATATCAAAGTGTGGAGGCCCAAAGATATGCACTTTATGTGAAATTCTTAGTAGTGAATATAAAAGGGAACTCATTTTTACTCTGTAAAATTCTTAAGAGAAATGGATTTTGATAAAAATCTATATGATAATTCATCAATTTTATAAAGTATACTAAAAAAGTATACAATTTTGTATAATGATGTTGTGGTAAATATATAAATATATGTATATTGTAGTCCATTGGAATACATACACACACTTGCAGAGGGGAGACCCTCACTCAAGTCTTGGAAGGTCGCGACCACCCAGTAATCTGCTTGAGACACCGTGAACTGGAGCAATAGAGAGGTTTATTCAGGCACGTGACAGCTAGCTGTCGGTCAATTCGTTTGCTCACACAAGAGCTGAATTGACCCCGACAGCCAGTTTGAGAGGGGTTTTAAAGGGAAAAACCACAAACCAGGGAATGGGGAGGGAGATGAGGGGTTGCTAAGGTGGCATAACATAAAAATAGCAGAACATTCCAAAGGAACCCAACCTACATGAGTCAGAGTCAGATGAAAACTCTCTGTATGCTAATCTTTCTCAAGAATGTGGTCCTGCCCTGTCACTTCAGCCTTGCCCTGTCACTGCAGTTCCCAGCTTGGTTCCCAGCTTGGTTCCCAGCTTGGTTCCCAGCTTGGTTCCCAGCTTGGTTCCCAGCTTGGTTCCCAGCTTGGTTCCCAGCTTGGTTCCCAGCTTGGTTCCCAGCTTGGATCCCAGCTAGCTCACTTGTATTCTTTCCTTTCTCTTTTCGGTCAACCAGTTCCAGTAATGGTGACTGGTCTTTCCACATTCCTAACTTGCTTCAGGTCTCGGTTTCTCAGAAAAATTTCCATGTCCTTATAAAGAAAGCCTAAAGAATATTTTATATGTCTAAAAGGGATTCTATATACCCAGTATCTATAATTTTTCACTCTACAACACAAGCACATGTACACACACATACACACACACACAGATACAAAGAGACAGAGAGAGATGCATATCAACCACATAGCTGTTTAAAGGCAGAAGTATATAAGTTAGAAACATACAAAACATGTGTATAGTACACACACACACACACACACACACACACGTACTATTAAACAAATTAGACAGAAGGAAACTACAGTTTGACTGTTAGAAAACTGCTGATATGAATGACTAATGGAAGTCCAACATGTAACAAGATTGGCCAGGTATATATGTAGACATCCAAGGCACAGTGGATCCTGACCAATCATCATGAAAAAACATACCCTTTTTGTTTAGAAGGAACATTGTTTCAGAGGTCTTTAGATTTGAAGGTAAAGATGAGTATTAACTCTCTCCTTGCCTAAAATGTAAGGGCCACTAGAGAATGTACAATAAAATAGTTTGATTTTACTCTGGTACTGAAGACCTCCACAGAGGGGAGACCCTCACTCAAGTCTCAGAAAGTCACGACCACCCAGTAATCTGCTCGAGACACCATGTACTGGAGCAATAGCGAGGTTTATTAGAGTGTGTGACAGCTAGCTGCCGGTCAATTCTATGCCCACGCAGGAGCTGAATTGACCCCGACAGCCAGTTAGAGAGGGGTTTTTAAAGGGAAAAAAAACACACAAACCAAGGAATGGGGAGGGGGTGAAGGGTTGTTGAGGTGGCATAACATAAAAATAGTGGAACATTCCAAAGGAACCCAACCTACGTGAGTCAGGATCAGGTGAAAACTCTCTGTACGCTTATCTTTCTCAAGAATGTGGTCCTGCCCTGTTACTTCGGCCTTGCCCTGTCACTGCGGTTCTCAGCTTGGTTCCACCTGGCTAACTTGCATTCTAGCCAGTTCCTGTAACTAGTCTGTCCACATTCTTAACTTGCTTCATGCCTCCATGCCTTTATAAAGAAAGCCTAAAGAATATTTTACATGTCTAAAAAGAATTCTATATACCCAGTATCTATAATTTTTCACTCTACAATACTCTTATTAGGAATATACAATTATCATCTTAATGGAATCATGCTTGTGCTAGCTAAATAAGCTTGTCTTCTGAGTCTGAGTTTATTCCTTTTACTTCCTGAACATTGTATATTTCACATATATCCCTGAGTTCTCATTGAAGCATAGCTGTAAGGCACTGAGTAATGGTTTGGAGAAACACAAAGTTTCTTTTTGTTACCTTCTGCAGAAAAGAATCTGGAAGGTAACAGCTAGCATGGTTTTGTTGCTTCTTGGACATTGGCATAGGCACCTCAACTCTGGTGTTATTTAATAGCAAATTAAGTCCTACATTTATAGCACTCCCCTGGAAAAAAGAATTAAGAATGTAAAACTAGGAGAATTGAAAACAGTAGGTTCTATTTTAAAAACAAACAAGCAAACAAACACACAAAAATTCAGTAAGCTACTGTGGTGGTGCAAAGGAGAATATCTCCCATGGGCTCATAGATTTGAATGTTTGATTACCAGGGAGTGATACTATATGAAAAGATTTAGAGGTGTGGTCTTATTGGGGGAAATATGTCACTAGAGATAGGCTTTTAGGTTTCAGAAGCCCAAGCCAGTCCTAGGGGCTATCTCTCTGATGCCTGCATGTCCAGATGTAGAACCCTCAGCTACTTTTCTAGAATCACATCTGCCTGTGTTACACCATACTTCCTGGCATGATGGTAGTGGACTAAACTTCTAAAACCATAGGCAAGCACCAATTAAATTCTTTGTTTTATAAGGATTGTTATGTCATGGTATCTCTTTACAGCAATATAACACTAAGACAGCTATCTAGACCTAGATTTCCAAAATGCACCATTTTTCTTCATTGCCACTATAGAGCCACACCAGATTTCAGCCTGAGATGAGACAGTATGTTTTTTATATAACATACAGTAAATGAACCTCATTATTAAACATATATAATTTGGGGAAATTTTTAGGGGGAATTGAATTGATCTTACAGAAGACTGACTGCAAAGGTGATAAGTATCTGAACACTTAATCATGGAAGAAAATATTTCTATTGCTTTTATTTTATAAAATTAGAGGCAGATTTTGGAAAATGATTACTAAGAACATTTTGTCATCTTGCAGAAGATTTGGGATTGATTGCCAGGATACTCATGGCAGCTCACAACCACCTGCAACTCTAACTCCAGTTGTTATGAGGTCCTCATCTTCCTTCTGCAGTTCAGATACATACATTCAATCAAAATACTAATATACATAAAAATAAGTTAATTTAAGAAACATAGTTTACGTCAGGTGGTGGTGGTACACCCAGCACTTGGGAGGCAGAGGCAGGCTTATTTCTGAGTTTGAGTCCAGCCTAGTCTACAGAGTGAGTTCCAGGACAGCCAAGGCTATACAGAGAAACTCTGTGCCCTTCCCCCAGCCTTGAGCAGGCCTGAGAGATGTGACCTTGTTTACCACAATAGACCAAACAATAGGACTCCGGAGGTATTGCCTGGAGGTATTGCTTGCTTTGGCCTTGGTGCCTCTTTGGCTGCCTGTAGCCTGGCACACAAGCTGAGAAGAATAGACTGCCTGCTGAGCTTGCTTTGAGACATCTCCGGCCCTCAATTAAGTATGGATTCCTCTCACCTCCAGCAGGATGGTTTCTGCTCACCCCCAGCCGCTAAAGCAAGAAGGAACTCTGGGGTTGGGGGTGGGTTATCCCTTTTAAATTAGAAGCTGAACATTAAAGCATTGAGCCTCCATCAATCAGAAACCTTTGTCCTGGCTTCATCTCTTCGCAGCCTCCTGTCCCTTCTTCTATTCCCAGCCTCTCTTTCAGGTGAACCAGGTCGACTGTGGCCGCTGGCCCCCAACAAAACTCTATCTCGAAAAACCAAAAAAAAAAAAAAAAAAAAAAAGAGAAAGTTATAAAGAATCATAGTCTAGAATGTGTGTTTGTTTGGTGAGCCAAATGAAGCCAAGAGGAGAGAGAGCTGGTGAAACACTGAGTGTAAACAAAATCAACCAACCCATCAACCAACCAGCCAACCAACTAACCAGTCAGCCAGCCAACCAAATAGCCAAATAAAACAAAACAATAAAACAAACAAACAAACAAACAAACAAAGAGGTAACATAGGAGGATGCAACAAGTATTACTCAACTTACATGTGTGAGACCCTGGTATGTACCCCTAAACAACAAAAGTCAATTTACACAGAGAAATATTATGTTAATTAGTATTGAATCTAGTGATTTTAAAAGAAATGCCTGGAAATACAAGTTTTTATTATGAAGTTTCAAATGATGTTTGGTTCTGAGTATATATTATTTATTAAGGCAACAATAACATATGTTAGCATTAAAATACTAAAATATGAAAATATTGTTTAATGAATGTGCACTTTAAAGTGTTCAAATGTCTTCTTTTGATAAAACAATAAAAACATGTATAGTTCAAATTCATTTTAGCACTAAAGTGCAAAGATGTATTTTGTTTGAGTTTATGTATTCTATCTGGGTTTTAGACATGAAAAGGTGATTTACAGGAATTTAAATTCAACAATTAATTAAGCTTATATGGTAAGTATAAGTATTATCTTAATTAAAAGTTAGTGGTTTGAGATAAGATATCTAAATTTTGAGAAGAATAGCTAGCCAGTCCCACAAAGAAAAACAGTAGAAGCATTTGAGAAAACTTCCCTATAGCAGAAAGATATATATGTAGGATGCTGTGCTGCACAGTTTTATGTCAACTTGACACAAGCTAAATTCATCTAAGAAACAGGAAACTCAATTAAGAAAAATGACTCCATAAGATCAGGCTATAAGCAAGCCAGGTGACATTTTCTTAGTAACTAATAAGGGAGTGCCCAGCCCATTGTGGATGATGAGATCCCTGGTCTGGTGGTTCTGGGGTTTATAAAAGAGCAGGCTGAGCAAGCCATGAAGTACATGCTAGTAAACAGCATCCCTCGATAGCCTTTGCACCAGCTTCTGGCTCCAAATTTCTGCCCTAGTCTTGACTTTCTTTGATGATGAAGTACAGTATGGAGGCATTAACCAAATAAATCATTTCCTCCTCAGTTATATTTTGGTCATGGTATTTCATTGCAGCAATAAAAACCATAAGACAAACATTAATAGTCCAAGAGAAGAAAACGTTGAATTTCTCCTATAAATAGCATAAAAAATGAAAGCTAAAGATGCAAAACTGATTATTAGGCAGAATAAATCAGTATCTGGCTTATCAGTACTAAATATATAGATAACAAATAATTGCTGACTTAAAAAGGAATGAGATAAAAATTCAAATGCAAATAGATGAGGTGAGTATTTAAGGATTAAATATTATTATTAAAATAATAAAATGCCACATCTAAATACAGATACATTTTTATCTCCAAATAACACAGAAAGAATTTGGAATGAATAAATAGTAATGTTTGTTTTGAACAAGAGCCAAATAATAACAATCTACAGAAGATTATGCATAAAATAGGAGGTTGGGGACTCCAGGTCTATATGCATGCTGTGTAAGAATGTACAGATGTCTCAGGTAACCTGTCAAATGATAGAAACCATCCTTGTCATTTTTATGAACTTGAACTTGTATTAATTTGGAAAAAAGCATTCCATAAAAGAAACAAGCAGCAAGGAAAACAACAAAAGCAAAAACCAGGACCTTAGAAATGTAAAGTGAAACAATAGTAGTGATCACAAGCTTAGAATAATAATGAAGCTAGTGTTCATGATTAGTTATAAAACTATTAGTTATAAACATCAGGCAATGTGATGAGATCCTGTATACAATGTTAACTTCATTTTCATTGACAAATAAATAGACTACTAGTGCTCTCCCCTTTTCATAGAAAAAGGTTTGTATATTCAGAAGTCAAAGAAGTTTGTCCAACTACAAAATCACTATTATTAGTAAAATATCTTATATAGCTTGATCATGCTAGCCCTTTTTGTCCAGGGAATACTTTTATTCCTGTCCATCATGTTAAAGCTTGTCTTTAACAACATCAGCATTTTGGCAGCCAAACTACATGGCTTGAACCTGAAAATAGATTCCTAGACAGAGTTGTTAAATTAACAGGCTGGCAAGCCAAGGATGGGTAAGATCCTTCACAGAGCCTTATCAACCTAAGAGAGAAGTGCATTGCTTTTGATAATGCATATTCCATGATGGGTAAGGAAGGCATTCTTGTCAAAACGACTTAAAACAGATTCAGTCTTGTTAATGAAATAAAAAAGGTGGAGAGGTGGAGAGCCTTTGTGGCTGCTTGGTAAGAATCTGACATGGGCCAAGGACAAGGAAATGGACTGCTTGGTAGGAATATGACTTTGGCCAAGGACAAAAAAAAATGGCTTCAGGAAGAAATCTGACATTAGACTAAAACAAAGAAGTAATTTCAGGCAGGAATCTAAATTTTAGGCTAGAACAAAAAAGTAATTTCAGAAAGGGATCTAAATATTAGGTTAGAACAAAGAAGTAGGCTTCAGGCATGAAAATAATTTTGGGCTAGGACAGAGAATTTAGCTCAGATATTCTGGTCATCCTGATAAGCCCTTAGAAATAGTGATCATGAGAGTGTTCAAGGAATTTTGTTTATTGTCTTGCTTGTTCTTTGACTACTTGTGTTTATTGTCTTGCTTGTTCCTTGACTATTTGCATCTATTACATTGCTAGTTCCTCAACCTAGAACTGACCTTAATACTTACATGTAATTAAAATGGTATAAGAGCAAAAAGGAGGATGG
The DNA here is from genome assembly GCF_004785775.1 of Grammomys surdaster. Classification (NCBI taxonomy): domain Eukaryota; kingdom Metazoa; phylum Chordata; class Mammalia; order Rodentia; family Muridae; genus Grammomys; species Grammomys surdaster. The sequence goes on along the minus strand of NW_021620848.1, from coordinate 2,179,625 downwards.
ATGGGATAGGGGATTTTCTACGTTTTCTATTGTTTCTTCAATGTCTGAGATTTATTCTTCCAGCTCTTATGTTCATTATTGAAGCTTGTCTCTGTGGTTCCTAATTAAGTTCTTAAATTTTTCATTTTAAGATTTCTATCAGTTTGTTTTTACAGTTTTGATTCTAGTTCCACTTTCAGGATTTAAACAGTTTAATTCATTTCTTTCACTGACTGTTTATGTTTTCATAGATTTCCTTAGGTGATTTATTTGTTTCCTCTTTATATGTTTAAGACTGTTTATAGGTCTCTTACTTGTGCTTCAGCTATGGGAAATTATTGAGGATCTGCTGTGGTATGGTTGCTGGGTTCTAGTAGAAAAATATTCTCCTGGTTTTTATTTATTGTATTTGCATACTTGCAAACAAGCATCGAGAATTTGGAAAATTGTAATTCTATTTGCTGATATCTGATCTTTTCTTCAGTAGGTGGGTGTTCTGTTCTTGGTTTGTATTTAATCTATGTTTTTAAGAGAGTGTCATGGTTGTGTGTTGCCAATTAGGAAAAATTTCAGAGGTTCTGATAGTTGTGGGAAACCGATGGTTCCAGGTAGGTGTTACTGGGTACTTTGTTTCTAGCAAGCTGAAAATGTCAGCAAATGTAAAGTAAAAGAATAAATGTTGTCCTGGCTTGTTGTGGATGGCCCTGGTGCTGTTTGTATTTTGATATTAATTTCACTTCCCCAGGAGAGGTTGACTCAAATGAGGAAAGAGTCACGAACTCAGGTGATTTCTTGTGAACCATCTCCTAATTAATAAAGGAACCAATCACTGGACGAGTAGGTGGGACTTCCATCTTGGACACAAGAAGAGAGGAAGCATGAGAAAGATAGGAGCTTTTTGACAGGGATAGAGAGAGGACAAGATGTAGCTACTAGTATCTTCCGGTTTAGATGGTGAATTTGCCAAGATTTGACACTAGAGGATTTAGATTTAATATGGCTTACAAGATTAGGATTCTAAAGTGATGTGCCCAGCAATTGAGTTACTGTTGATTCTAAACTAAGTTTGTGTGGTGTTTTCCTTCACACAGAAGCTCAACTGGTTTCCAGAGAGAAAGGTATGGCAAAGCATGGGTTTGCCAGAAGTGCACCACAAAAGACCATGAGAGTTCTGAAGCATGGGGCTAGAGTAGTAGTGACCCGCCAGTGGGAATTTAGTAAGCTGGGTGGAGAGATTTGGGAGCATTTGAGTCAGTCTCCATGAGATGAGAACAGGCTGGCGATTGCCCTCCAGTACCTGGCCGGCCAGACTGCCAGTGTCTTTCCGGCAAAAGTGTGCATTCCTTTTTAATATTTTCTGCAACACTGGCTGACTTAAACAAGGACATGATCACTCCAAGGTATGGTTGAGGGGAAGGTTTTTATTGAAGATATGTAGGTGAGTATAGCCAGAAGCATCTGGAAGAATCCAGAGCAGGGAGAAAAAATAGTGGACTGAAAAAGACTGTACCAGGCCATGAGAAAGTGAGGATGGGGAAGAAGACAGGAAGGGCATAGCAATGGTGACATGAAGACCAGAGAGAAAGAGAGAGAGAGAGAGAGAGAGAGAGAGAGAGAGAGAGAGAGAGAGAGAGA
>NW_021620848.1:2162336-2178001 GCF_004785775.1 Grammomys surdaster | reverse complement strand
AGAGAGAGAGAGAGAGAGAGAGAGAGAGAGAGAGAGAGAGAGAGAGACAAAAGAACTTATGGCCAAAATTACAGAGTTACACAGGAAAGAGTAAGAGTAACTAGGTGGTATAGGTGGTAACTCCCAAGGATGGAGAGGTTTAGGTTAGGGAGCATGGTCAGAAGAGCAAAGAACTAAATGTATTTACTGAGTGAGCCTATAGGCCAGAATGCTTGATATGCTAATAAGAACCTCAGATAGCCATTTGTCCAGAATCTCTGGAACCTGACAATGACATGGGAGGAACTGAAATGGAGCAAATGGAAAAAAGTATTCTTTTAATGCCCATTTACATGCTACTTATGACAGCTTACATTGTTTATCTCACCTGAGCTTCAGTATTCAAAAATAATGAAGTTAGTATAAAATGAATTGCTTAAATAGTAGTTACTAATCACATTCCAATACAGCATTTTAAATAAAACAAGCAAGAGAATTTTAATTTTCATCCATTTTGTGTTAACTTCTATATTTAAAAAGGTATCTCTAAATTGTATAAAATTTTACAGTGACTATTGATAGCTTGTGTATGTTCAATGTTTTAGGAAGAGAATCATTGATACACTCTTTTGTTGAAGAACAAGACATCTAGGCAAGTTGATTAAAATGAATTCTAGTAATTGATTTTACTATTTCAGTTTTCTATGAATTAAAAAATTGCAGGAAATGGCAAAAGGATTACTTACCAGTAATCTCAACTAAGCAGATATCATTAAGTGTTGTTTTCCTAAGGCTGAAACAGAATGAATGAGGTGTTTTGTTTCTTGAGAGCAAAGGGAGGGCTACATTTTGATGTAAATTGATTTTTACTATTTCACTTATTGAGAACATGTTCTCTCAGTACATGATTTAATTAATGAATATAATTCAAAGGCATTAGAGTTTATTTAAGAATAGTGGATTGTAGCATCATTTATAGGCTACTAGAAATGATTCTTCTTGCTGCCAGGTCTGAAAAGAAGCCAGATCTGCTACTACACTGGGAATCTCAGTTATAAACATAGCACCAAGCTAGATTTCTGAAGTGAAACCAACACACTGCTACTGAGTCTCCTGGATTGAATGTATTTTTCTCTACTCCTGTGTCATATGCTTCTTCATTGCTCTTGATTCATTTGCCTTAAATGTGATTATGACTTTAAAGCAATGGCAGCAGATTCTAGAAAACTCTGTGAAGCCTATAAATCCTTTCTTAAAATATTTTTATGTATATTATAATAGAATAATGATATTTGCCTTTGACAATGATATTTACTTTTAAATTTGCTCCAGTTCAACAAATAGCCTCCAATACCTCTCTGATTAGCAAGAATGATGAATGCTGTTTCTCCCTAATGCTTATGGTAAATACAAGGGTACTCATATTGAGAGGTTCAGTATTATATTTACTTATCAGAAAAACATCAATAGGCAGTTTGACTGATGTTTGTGTGACACTAATTTTCATTGTGATCAACCTTACTCATGTCCACTGAGCTAAGTGGGAATTACTCATTATTTTACTTACTGAACTAAACAGAGGGCCTGCAAAAAGGCCTATTTAAAAACACGTACACTGAATACAGTCTGTTGTGGAAAAAAGGTCTTTTCTATTCAGGAGGGAAAAAGAATGTTCTCATACATACATCCTTACCTTTCCAAACTTTATAATGCTTCTAAGGAAAAAATACATTTAAAAATGTTTTATTACTTGTCTATTCAAATTTCTCTATTAAGCTTTCTAAGAATTTCTGTTTGAATTTGGGCCCCACTCAAAATACTTGGTGTGGATTGATGAGAGTTCTTATTTCTGTGAAGCATGAACTAATGGTTAATTCCAATAGCTTATTTGTGGTAGTGGATTATCACAAATCCTCAGTGTTTGGTTTTTTCAGCATTTGTCAAACCTGATGCTTACATAAAAGTAATGTTTCATTTTGCATATTCAAACTGTGGAACACACTACTGTACTTTTAATTATGTAACAACCAACTGAAATTGTCTTTCATTTGTCAGTTTCCATACCTATGTGCTCTTTCCTGAAATCTTTAAACTTTTGATTCTAGTAGGAAATGTTCTTTCTGTGAGTACATTTATTATTACAGCAATAGCAAGTCAGAGCCATGTCTATACACTGAAACATCTGCAACCATGAAATAGACTCAGGATTTACTCAAGTGAAAAGGCATCTCTTTTATAGATCAAGATAGATTCCACATGAGTTATTCAATTTATATTTGAAATTTGCCAACAGGAGTGAGTTTAGTTAAAACAAAATAAAAATTCATTTAAAATATCTAATCATTTAAATGGGACTCACCAGTTTCAAAAGCTGTTGACTTGTGTTCTTTATTTCAGTGTTCTGAAAACATTTATAGGCTATCTATCTTTAGAAGACAATCTTTTTGCAATTTATCATTTTTCATTGTAGTAAAGTAATGGGATTGAAGTTTCTAAAAATAATGCTGTAAGTATCAGAGGGTAATCTAACGTACCTCTCCATAACTTTGAGTCGGTGAATAAATTGGCTGGTAACAAATTGTAAATGTATATTTGAAACTAATTTTGCTATATCTAAGTTTATTGTATAATGAGAAACATGGTGAAGTCACAAAGCTTAACCAATTACTAAAATGAATTCTAATGTAGTAAATAACCCAAATCTGATGTGTTTTATGCTTCAAAAGATTTCACAAGAAGTTTCTTCATCATTCATTGAGTCATTAGCATGTTTCCTCACTTATATGAATGTGATTTAATGCACCCTGAGCTTTACAACAGGTTTACAAGAAGAAATCTCTCATACTTTCTCATATACAGCCTAAGCTGTGAGGGCAAATATGAAGGAGGGACTGTGAGTGCTCAAGACAAGGTCCTGGAAATGAGGAAATGAGTGTGTCAGTGGGACAGAGATGAAGAGATCTGTCATAGTAACTCCTGAGACGTATGGTTATCTCTGATGAGAAACATCTATTGAAAAAAACGTACCTGGGCTTTTGCTTTGATAGAAACATTTGTTGGTAAAATAACTCATTAGAAATCAAATTAAAAGGCAAATTTTATTACTAAGTTTAAGAATATATGTGGGATAGAAAACTGACAGAGAGAGAGCTCTATTTCTTGGTATTGACAAACTCATTGAAATGATTGATCATAAAAGCATGTTGATCTTTTTAAGATTTTGTAGGTTTACTTATGTTTTTGAAGAAGTATCATACCCAGGTAACAGAAGCTATGCAAGTGCCATGTCGCTACACAGCTTCTGACTCTTTTTCATTGTGAATAGAGAGTTCAGAGGTTGGAAAGGAAGCAAACCAAAAATTAGTTGCTGGCTGTTGGGGTCAGTAACTATATTTCCAATGTTAAGCCTTGCATTTAAAAATTCAATGATATAAAACATAATATTGACTCACAAAGTACAATCAAATCAACTGGAATCTGCTTACGCTTACCAATTACAGACATAGGAGAATCACATGCAACCACCCCTACTGCTTTGTGAACATCAATGTCATACAGCATCAAGCATAATTTTAGTCTCCTCTTTATAAAATAGTCATTGTTATTACCCATGACTTCCTAGAGGAGGAAGAACAGCCCAGAATCTTGTGGAAAATAAGAATGTATGTAGAAAGATTTCTCTCTGGGTCTCTGACTTACTTCTCTTGGCTTTCTTTTGCGCCATATTATCTGTGAAGACCAACCGCATGCCAGGATGTGAGCTCTTCAGATGACCTACTTAAAGTTGGCTTGCACTTCCACAGTTCAAAATCAAAGACCCATGAGGCAGAACAGAACTCAGGAGGTCGTTTATCTCAGACCCCTGCCTTGAGTAGTAACTACTCTCACCTTTCTCAGACTGAGGTTGGTAGAGTGTCACTTCCAAAGGACCCCAGGGTGCTATAGAAGCTGTGCTGGTGACTCTGCGCTCTCTGTATTCTCCTTCGGTGTCGGGTCCCAATCAAAGTTCCTATGGGTTGGAAAGGCCACCAAACCTTTAGATGCTTTGCCTTTCAAACGAACTCGAAATGACTTCCCACACAACGAGTGGCCATTAAAAACTTGCTAGGTATCTGAACTGCGGAGCTTTAACTGCACCTTTAAAGAATTGAACTTCACTTGACATACTCAGTCTACTTTCTGCTCCCAAGAACTTCAGTCATTTTATCAATCTCTCTATTTCCTCCATTAAGGACACTTAGCGGGTTTTGGACAGGCATTATTCATTTCTTCTGGTGTTGAGGAATTGTTTCTCATAAACAAAATTGATAGAATCACTAAAATATGTTATGTCTAAATATTTTAGACAATATATAAGATTCACAAAGAGAATAATGTTCAAATATTGACAAGTGATATCTTCATTTGGTGAAAATGTGGATTGTATTGTATTTGGGATATTAATTTAGGCAATTTTGATGAAGACTATAATTTCTTAAAATTAAGGGCAGATTTTTAAGTAAAGGTAAACTCACATAAGGATAGTTTTAAACATATTTCTTAATCAAAGGTGTACCACATACAAATCACTTGTAAACAGAAATAAATTTTTTCCCATAATGTTTATTTTTATCCATTTAGGGGAGATTTTGTATAATATGAATATGATTTCCCACCATTTTTCTGAAAAACCTCATAAAATGTGTATTTGCCCTGACAAAGCTTCGGGTACCCATAAGGAGATATTGATACATTCCAAATTTATACTTCTCCATCATCTCAAGAGAAAATTTCAAGAGGAGAAAAATGTAGTATTTTAAAAGGCTTTTGGTCAATTCAGTAAAGTTGCAACACAATGCTTACCAGAGCTTTTATAGCTTTTCATCTTAAAGTTGAGCCACTGATGGTATGCATTAAACTCAGTAATTTTCATGAAGATCCTACTATGTGTCCATACTTCAAATATACCTGGCCCTCTACTACTGGAATATAACTGAGCAAAAGAAGCTATGACTTAAGTCACAACATTAAAGATCTACTGGCAGAGGAAAATAAATAAATAAAACTTGAATCATATGGCTTCCTCTTTAAGTTAAGAGCAAAAGCCTTCCCTGGATGAAAAATCTTGAGAATTATTCAAATGACTGAATGCAAGAGATCTATTTAGTGGTCTGATAGCTCTGATAAATGTTCTGGTTCTATTTTAATCTGTCTTTACTAATCTTTCTAAAGACTTCTAAATTTTAGTAAATTATAAAGGTAAAATTTCAATCATGGAGTGACTCAATCAATTGGGTGACATTCAAGAATGTTTAACTCCTTAAGAAAAATACATTTCAGGAACCAGAAAAAAATGTTTTCTACAAAGAGACAGGTAATGTAAATATTTTCAGTTTTAAATGGCTTGCATTTTCTATAACTCTGCCAATGCTATATGAGAAAAAGCTGTCTACAACATATGACATAATTAGACTGGCTGTGTTTGGTTTGCTTTGAATAGTATTTGTCCTATAACTACAGTTTTCCATTCTGTCTTAGGCCATAAAATTTTGTGACATCTCAAAATACGTTAACATAAAATTACAGAACTATAAAAGCTCTAAGATAAAGATTAAATAAAATTCTATTATTCGTATTAAAATATATTTTTAAATTTTAATCTTAAGTGCAGAAATCAAATTATAGAAAATGTATGTAGTACAACCTATACACAATAGGGTAATATCTGTTATCATTACATTAAAGAAATCCTGCTCTAAGAAAGAAAGTATAGAGTATATGGAAATAGCATACACACATACAAATTTAAAATTAAAATAATTATGAGTTACAAGTTTTAGAGAAATTGTGATATTGTATCTCTGAATGTGTGTTGACACTGTACTTCCCAAATACTATTGTACTGATATGTCAAAGCATTATGGATAGATATCAACTTTTTCTCTAACTTTTACTAAAAAAATTAGTGGTTATATATGTATATATGTACATATATACACATTTCCATTAATATTTTTAAAACATGTCTTTTTATTAAAGTTTAAAATTGTTATGAGTCTGTGAAGGTATAGCTTGATGGTAGAACAAATGGTTAGTATATATGAGGCACTGCTTCAAACCCCAGGAATGAAAGAATTCAGAAAATAAAATTAAAAATATTTTCACACATGAATGCATAAACAATTATGTTTATTCTCACTAATCCCATATATGTTATCATAATTTCATATTTAAGACATTTTCAAAATTATTACGCAGCCTATTGTAAATGTCACTTTTATTTCTTTGCATGAAGGGATGAGATTAGAGCTGCACCTAGGCTTTGTGAATACATGGTTTTAGATAAATCCAGAGCATTTCTATCTAACTATCCCAGTCATAGGTCTGGATGCTTCTAGCCCCCATACAATCTAATCTTCTGGAAGCTCAGACATTGAAGCCTTCTGCTACCAGCCTCCATCTGCTAACCTAGTCCTAGAATGTTTCAGCTTTCAAGATTAACTGCTGAATAAACTCACTCTTTCTGAACTTTGGCTAGCTGGTTCAACTCAGCTGTCCTGGCTCAAATTCTTCTTTAAGCTGACTTATTCAAATCAGCTTCTCTCTGCTTCTGACTGAATTGCTCTGCTGGGAAAGACTGCTTTTGAAATCCATGAACTGAATTGCTCTAAACTCAATTGCTTTGGTCCAAACTGAACTCAGATGAACTGAACTTGAACTGAACTGAACTGAACTGAACTGAACCGAACCGAACGGAACTGAATTGAACAAAACTCAATAGCCAGTCTATCTATCATTGTCTTTAAGTAACCTTTCTTTCCTGTCTGTTCTTCTGAGAGTTGGGTGAATCCTATTTCTGATTCATTCTGTCAAATCATTTTCTGATTCATCACTTTGCCTCTCAATTAGATATCATTGCTTAGGATTAAAGATTTGTATTAAAGACATGTCTATATTCTAGTCAGAGGGGTTAAAGTTGTATATTCCAGCCAGAGGATTAAAGGAGCATATCTTTGGTTGTGATCCCTTACCAGAGCAACTATGTTGCTAGATTTAAATTCCTCTACAGTTATTTATATGTCTTTTAACTTGCATGATGAATGTTTTCCACAATGCATATTAGCTTGACTGAAAAGCCATGGCATGTTAACCAATATTTTAAAAATGTTGATTAAATCATTAGAAATTTCTAATTTTCAGAGTAAGTTCTCATGCATGCCAGAGTATTGCAAGACTGTTTATTTTAATTTCTTAGTCCTCTTGACATTTTATACATTGTATAATTTTTTAAAAAAATTCTTATTTGTAGATTAAGAGATTCATGTTTGACTGTTTTCAAAACAGAGTAATGAAATAACAGAACTATACAAATTCTAAAGAGAAAATAAATAAAAATAATGTTTCTAACCTTGTTTAGAATTATAGTGAGTAGAGTTTGTTCCCTTGTCTTTACTGTGCTCTTTTTTAGAATTTTAGACAATGAAATTTGGTGAAAACTAAGCCTAAAAAGAACTGGCTGGTTCTTCTGATTTAGAAATTAAGACTATGGCATCAAATCAGAAAATCAACCTGTGGACAAGAGGTTTAAGGCATGAAACAAGAATTAAAAAACAGACACATGTGCAAAGGATAGAGTACACATCAGAGAAATTTTAGGCATAAAATTATTCTAGAAGAATACTAAAGTGGCAAATATAAATTAAAAGGAGAGAATAAAAACCCAAAATTAAGAATAAAGTTAATTCACAATGTGAAGGAACTCCTTATTCATTTGGGGTTAAATTTTCAACACATTTAAAAATCTGTAATGAAATAGCACACTTACTATAATGCAGAAACTGTACTGTACTTACAAAGGAGAAATTTCAACAAAGACACATTTTTCACCTGGTTTGAGTAATAGAACATAGCACAGTAGTCTTTGCTGTGATGAAAGAATTGTAAGTATTGGGGTAAAGACATAATTAATGGACAGAACATTTCCCTGGAATGTGTGAGGCCTTGGATTTCATCCCCAGGACAATAAAACAAAATGAAAACAATAAATATAAATATCACTTGCCATTCTATGGATTTGCCTTTTTATGTCATGCCAAATGCATATGTTTTAAGTTTTGCACTTTGAAATGTTGTACAATCCTTAAAACATTTTCATTAAATGTTTTAATGAAAGTGATATTGAAACTTACATAGATTCTACATCAGGCATGTGGATATGGTGTAGATACTACAAATGAAAATACTATTTTAGTGTAAGGTAGAGTACAAGAAGCAGAATAATGGACTATTCAATTAGTAGTGATTTACAAGACGTGAATTTTCTAGACAAAACAATAAATAAAATAAACATACTTCACAAAACAAGATGAAAAGAAGATGATATGAAATTTTTGGTTAGAGGTTTCTTCTGTATACTTAGTTATAACCAAAGCACTCAATATAGTAGAATTCATTATAAAAATGAGATTTGAAGGTTTTCATTTTCATATTGTTTTCTATTTCAATGAGCATATTCAGAGTTAAACTCATGAACTCACAGAGATCTCCTTAAAGTTATACAAAGATAAAATAGTAACAAAGTATATGGGATAAGTAATATCAACATTCTTATTGTGAAATAAGTATATTAAAGAAAAAATATCTGCCAGACAGCTGTGATCCTTTACTGATCTCTGGAGATTCCTATGAATGTTCGCTGCTCAGAGGTCTTTTCTGTTCATTATTAAATTATTTCCAGAGCTTCCTAGAAACCTTATAGGACTATTTGACCTATAAAATGATATTATAATAGTTTCTTTTTCCACTTGACCATGTGAAAAGGGCACTATTTTGGAATTTTTAAAAGAAGATATGAACTACTTAGTAAAGAGAATTAGTAAAGGAAAAATACAAAATAGAATATGTACTCTGATCATGCAGTTTGTTGTCCAGTAATTGTCTAAGCAGTTGGAATTCCCTCAGTTTAGCTTATAAAATAGCCATATAGGTATTATCATAGCATAAAACAAATTTCTTAGTTGGGACTTTAAAACAAAAATAAAAGAACAAAGATTTTTTAAATTAGAGTGCAAAATAGTTTGAACAAAATGGTTGTCATTAATCTTGAGAAAGATATGCCATTTTGCACAAAAATTGTCTTCATCTTATAAAATTGTCCTATTTCTTTTTTTCTATAAATGCAAACTTTATTATTAATATACCTTCCATAGACATAAATCCCAACGTCCCTTGTCCCAACAAGGAAGTTGAAGTCAGCAATCCTGTGACGTGCCAACTGTGATTGGAACCCAGAGAGTGTGAGATTCTTCAAGGTTTCTAAAGCTTCTGGGAGTTCAGGGTCATTTTGAGAGGACTCCTCGGAGTTCTTCTGCCTGGTGGTCCCTCTTGATATACAGTGTTGACAGGACATTCTCTGATGCTTGTAGATCTTAGAAAACCAGTAGCGCACCCTCTTATTCTGCATCATATAGAACCAGGCCTTGACGTGTCTTTTTCTCAGTTTGAGTGCATCAGCCAAGGCCTCCAGAGTCTTCTCCCTCGGGTTGGGGCCTAACCGGAAGTGCTTTCTTAGCGCCCGGAACTGCTTATGGGTGAACTCAAAGCTTCTAACCCTGGAGGAAAAACATGGAGAGGTCTCCATCTCAGTTTCTCCCTTTATCACTGTAGCTCACTTGAGTTTCAGTTTCAGTTTGATGCCCCAAATTGTCCTATTTCTTGATGATAATTTTAAACAAAATAAGATCAACTTCTTTTGAAAAATCATTTTATTAGTTTTTTTGTGAATATTATACAATGATGTTTTAATGATATCCAATTTTCTACACTAGAGCTTATCAGATCTACCCCCCATTATCTACCTTCCCAACCATAAGGGATTTTTTTGTAATCATGTATTGAAATTTTAATCATTAATCAGTCTTACCTAGCTGTGAACCTTATAAGGTATGATAAATGTTATCATACTCCATGTGTGCTTTTAAAATGTAAAATGGAACTTTTAAAACTCTTTAAAATTAAGAACCACAGATTTATTTTATTCATTTTGTGGAATATATGTCATACTATTATACCTAAACAGTATTAATAATAGCTTAAAATTGAATACTGTATGTTTGATTATATCCTGAAATCTAAACATATAATTTTCATTAAAAAACAAGAAATTATCATAATTTTTACACTTCTTTTACAGGAAATAAAATAGAAACATAGAGTTACATTTTACTAGACAGATCAAGACTTCAAATACTGTTTGTCTCAAAAAGGAATCCCATTTCAATAGCTGCCTAAATTCCCTGTCTTGAACACAAGTTAATTACTTCTGTCACCGCTGTGAGTCTAGGATTATTATTTCCTTCAACCAATGATACTAAACATATCCAAGAATTTTTTACTTTACCAGTATGAATGTTTCTTTAGTAGTGAAATTACGATTTCTATGGTGTGGCTATCCTCAACTTTATTAGAATTTGATGAATGTGCTCTTTTAAGAAGTACACTTAAAATCACAGAAAATACAATTATTCTTCCTAGAAACAAACATTATTTTACCTGAAGGAAAAGGGAAGGTTGGAAAACAACATTATAACTTTTCAAATTTCTGCTTCTAGATATGTAAATTAAAATACAACTTCTCATATGCATTGATCATTCACATTATAAAGAGACAGCACTTATTTACATATAAACACTGTACCAAAAATACTACTTTATACATGTATATTATCTTTTTCACATAGAAACGTGCTGTTTTATTTGTTACTGTATTACCATAACCATATTTCATCTAATGGTATCCTCTCCATCTATGCAGAACATACTCCCTTCTCTAAATGAATCTTAATTTATTACTACAAAAACCTTTGTCTTTTACTTTAAACCACCAGTTTCCCTCTCTCTATCATACATTTCTGCCAACTTATTTAAGCATTTTTATCTTTAAGAAAAAAGTAATGAGACACCAATTTCTTTTTCAGCTGCTTTCATATCCCCTTCCAACTTTTGAGATGGAAATATCTAGCAAAATGTTTCATCTCCTTTCTTTACAGCAAATTTCCTTCAATCATGTTTTCTACTTTGTTAAATATTAACAATGCTGGCATCTATATTACTATTCAGATCTTTCAAGTTATTTTACTAGACATTTAGAAGCGTGCAAAGTAGCTTTCAGTGCCTTGTTCCTATAGCTAAAGGCCCATGTTTTAAAAAAGACAATCACACCCTGGAGTTCATTCTAGCTCAACTGTCTTGTTATTCTATTTAAGAGTTCTTTGCTAGATCTCCTCCATTCCTAAATTGAGATGATATTTTGTTCTTTATTCCCTTCATGACATCATCAAATTCATAGATTTAAAATATACATAATTTCTATTTTTTTCACCACCAGATTGTAAACATGTAAATCTAATTGCCAACTTTACATTTCTACTACTTTTCTTTATATTTAAAACTCTAAGAAGTTCAAAATTAGTTCTTAATTATTTGCTCATAAATCAGTTCTAGAAACAACCCAGCAATATCTGGTATTCCTGGTAAATAGCTTTAGTTGTTCTAACATATTCACTTTCTTCTTATAATTTCTATGAAATTTGTAAGGAGGTACTAAAATCAAATTATTTCTCTCATTCTAGTGTTACCAGCGTTTATTACCAGAATTTTTAACCATCCTATTTGTATGTACATCTCTACCCCTTGTGTACCTCAGAGTCCATTAACAACTAGTTATTCAAAGGCCCTCGGGGTTTTTTTTGGTTTTGTTTTTATTAATATATTTAAGCCTTTTTGTTTATATAAAAAAGAAACAGCACAATGGTTTTAAAAATAGGTAAAACTAGTACAGAAACAAGTCCCTGGTTTATTTATATTGAATTGAAGCATTTCAGCATAGTATATGAATAGATGTTTCACAAGCTATTGGTTTTTTTCTTTTTGTAAAATCATTTGTAGATGAATTCCTTTGTTGGATTCTGGAAGAAGAAAAGTGTGCAATTTTATTAAGAAAGAAATATAAGGGAAGTACAAGGTCAGGGAAAAAGTTTTCATAAGATCCAGGCTTCTGATTGTATCAGCTTTCTGAAGAATAGTTTTGATATTAAACCATTTATAAAATAGGTTAGAAGAAGTTTTGTGGAAAAGCATCAGAATGTAAAGAAATATTTTAATGAGGTTGGTATGGATGTTGAATGATTAATTTTCTTTAGGGTTCTCTCCAGGAAAACAGGTAGGTAGAGATAAGTAAACAGAACCTAATTTTATGTACATAGAAAAAGAACTTGGTACATATATATGCCTGGTTTAAGATTTGCCTGACAGTTTACTATAGAGTAATAAATCTCTGATCATGGTCATTTGGGGAATTAATCACAGTTTTAGGTTCTATCTCAAGACTGCTTCCTCAAAAAAGTGCCATGATTGTAAGACAGTCATAAAGACATTTGTTTTTCACTTGCTTTTCTAAAAGTAGATGTTTCCCAAAGTTCATGCTTGAGTTGGCTGGTGTCATATACATGTAGCTTCAGTCTCAAGGAGACATACCTAGCAAGGAAAATAAAATATAAAAATATATGCTGAGGATTAGAAGAAGGGAGAAATTTTATTTGGAGTGGAGAAAATGCTTCTATCAAATTGTGTATATGGAAATATATGTGGCATTTTCTAGATTGAATATATATATATATATATATATATATATATATATATATATATGAAGGTTCAGCCAACTGTAAGTGAAGCCATCCCTGACAAAGTGATATTGGTTTGTATAAGAAAGGAAACTGACTGAGGGAATGACCAACCAATGACAGCCCCAAATTGAGACTCATCCCATAGGCAAGAACCAATCCCTAACATTAATAATGATATTGTATTATGTTTGTAAACATGAGTATAGCATTGATGTCCTCTGAGAGGCTTCATTCAGCTGCCACTGGAAAGAGATACAAAGAGTCACATCCAAATATTAGATAGAGCTTGGGTGTCTTATGGTAGAGTTGAGAGAAAGATTGAAGGACCTGAAGAGAATAGGGACTCCACAGGAAAACCAACAGAATCAACTAACTTGGACCCTAGGGGGTTGTCAGAGACTGAGTCATTAACCAAAGAGGGAGCATGTGTGGAACCTAGGCCCCCTGAACATATGTAGCAGATGAACAGCTTAATATTCATGTGGGTCCCCAACAACTTGAGTGGCAGCTGTACATGAGCCTGTGCCTGCCTGCCTGTGAATTCCCTGCCCCTAAATTCACCTCAGTGGGAGAGGATGCATCTCGTCCTGCAGCACCTTGATGTGTGGGATAGTGGTGGTAGATGGGAGTTGGGAAAAGGTGACACCCATAGTGGGACATTCCCTTCTAAGAGAAGGGGAAGAGGGGATGGGAGAAGGGGAAGGGCTGATATGGGGGTTGTAAAGTAAAACAAACAAACAAACAAACAAATAAATTTAATTTAAAAAAGAAGAGAAGAAAGGAAACTGAAAAAGTCACAGAAGCAATCCAAGCTGTGTTTCTTTGTGGTCTCTGCTTCAGTCCCTGTGTTTAAGTTTCCGCTCTCAGTTCTCCTCACTTCCTGTGCTAGATAGTTTTCTGTCAACTTGACAGAAGCTAAGCATCTGAGAGGAAACTTCAATTAACAAAGTGCCTCCACAAGATTATTAGACAGAAGAAAAGCCTTTAGTCCATCATTGATGGGTGAGGATCCAGCACATTTTGGGTGGTGCCATCCATGGGCCATGGTTTTATAAGAAAGCAGGCTGATCAAGCCATGGCAGCTACATCAGCTCTTGCCTCCAACTTCCTGCCATGTTTAAGTTTCAGTCTTAATTTCCTTTCATGAAGGACTATGGATGTGGAATCATAGATCAAATAAACTCTTTCCTCCTAAACTTGTCATGGTATTTCATCATAGCAATAGTAACTTAAGCTAAGACAAAATTG
Source organism: Grammomys surdaster (assembly GCF_004785775.1). NCBI lineage: Eukaryota > Metazoa > Chordata > Mammalia > Rodentia > Muridae > Grammomys > Grammomys surdaster. Next base: position 2,164,112 of record NW_021620848.1, on the reverse strand, counting down.
GTACCAGGATAGTTGAATTTTGCAGTGACAAACATGACCGTGTTGTTTTGGAGAGGATTGAAGAAGGACTTTGGAACTTGAGGGTAACAAAGGCATTGAGTATTGAGATATCAGTGAACTGTTCTTTGGGAGTTTGGAAGATAAGAATTTTGAAAACAGTGAAGACAATGGATGTCTGCCTTATAAAATTTCAGAAAGAATCAAAGACTCTACCAGGCACTTTGCGTGAAGAGTCTGTAGTTCAGGTCAGCTGGAGCTGACAAAATAGGCCATGATTACCAAGACACCAGAACAACTAAAGTAAAACCCTTTCTATACAGGGTAATTAATGCTGGTCAATTGAAGCTGAGAAATTATCAGTAAACAAGAAGTTACCAGCATCACTGAGATGAAATCTTCTGAGAAGTGTTTCCTTAGAGTCAGCACATAGAAACTGTGTTCCAGAGGCTACCAAAGTTGTCCATTGTGCTGATAGCTGAACTTGGTAGTGTAAGAGTCATTCAGGTGGTATTGGATTTGATGGTATGAAGGGATTATGGAGGGTAGAACAAGTTTGGCACTGTGAGAGGCCAAGATAAACCACTGATAAAGGTGCAAGTTCAGCAGTAATTGAAGACCCAGGACTAAAAGGCTCATGAATAGAAGTTAAGTCTTGGCACCATGCAGAGAACTTAGAGAACCTACTGATGGTTCAGCCCAGTTACTGTAGAGGATCCTATCAATTTTGGAGATGACAATACCATGAGATGACCACCAAGAACAGAAGCAGCAGTGGAGTGGAGTCAGTTGGAGCTTAGAAGATAAACTGTGTATGATGCAGAAGGTAGAGATAGAGAAGTATCTGAATCTCCTTGGAGAAGCCAAGAAGATCATGAATGAATTCAAGATAATTGGGCATTGAGTTTTTTACACTTTTGTAGTTTGACTTTGTTTTTTCAGATTGTGATTGTGCCCTGGTTATTCTTTCTTAAAGAAAGGTATTTAGCTTAACTTTTATTTTTTTTAGGATCCCTCAGCTAAAAGACTGAACTTTTAAAAGACATTTTGTAGTTGTGGAAAGATAACATGTTTTAGAGACTAAACTTTTAATGTATTTGATTTTGTAAAAACTATAATACTTTTAAAATTATTTATGTTTTTACTGTGATATCTTGGAAGTGAATAAGAAAGAAAAGAAAGAGAAAAAAAGAAACTTGAAACCAAAACGTGATACTAAAATAATCTGAGAGAAGGGAACCTCAATTAATAAAATGCTATTCTAAGATGGGACAGTAGATGAGCTTGTAGGGTACTTTCTTAATTAGTGATTAATTTGGTAGGACCCAGCCCCTTGTGGCTAATACTACCCCTGCACTGGTGGTTTTGAGTCCTATAAGAAAGCAGGATGAGCAAACTATGTTGATCCAGCCAGGAAGCAGCATCCTCCTATGGCCTCTATATCAGTTCTTGCCATGTTTGATTCCAATTCTATCTTCTTTGACTGATAGACTCTGAATGTGGATGTGTAAGCCAAATAAACCCAACTTGCTTTGGTCATGGTGCTTCATCATTGATATATTTTATAAAGCTAAGGATACATTTTGTAGAGCATGGTATGGTGCAGTGGGAGGGGGTACCTCAATTGGTCCATGCTAAGGTATCCTTTTCCCCAAGGTACCAGCCATAGAGTATAAAATAGAGTTTATGTGGAGTTGAGAAGGGAGTAGAGAGAGTGAAAAATAGTGAAGAGAGAGAGAGAGAGAGAGAGAGAGAGAGAGAGAGAGAGAGAGAGAGAGA